>NW_006201913.1:310022-312161 GCF_000334495.1 Tupaia belangeri chinensis | reverse complement strand
GATTAAAAAAACAAAAAAATGATAAGTGTTGGTGGGGATGTGGTGAAAGGGGAACTCTTTTACATTGCTGGTTGGAATGCAAATTAGTCCAACCACCATGGAGAACAATTTGGAGATTCCTCAAGAAGGGTAAAGGAATTTTAATAACTTTATGGTATTTCCATGGAGATTTGCCCTAAGTGGGTAGGAAAATCAAGTATTACATTTGGAGGGATAAACATTGAAGTGTGGGCTATTTCATTTACTTTTTAATATGTGATGTATTTGGGTGTGTTTCTATATTCATCACAAACATAAAATCAATGGATGACTTACAAATATTACTTTGCAACAGCAGCTCATGTGACATATATTTTGCAGTATCTTCTCTCAAATTGGGTAGTCTCAAGAAAAATCAGTTTTATTTGATAGGACAGTTGGGAAAACTAAAGAACTTTATATATCAATTATTTCATTACTGTTGAGACTGAAAACATTTTGGAGTTTGTTAGCCTATCTCTTTACTGAGTATGGTTTTTGCAAGTTCTTTTCTATAACATATTGGGGGGTCTTTTGGTTTTATTCTTTCTAAGAATTTTTTTGTAGTAAGTTTGCTACTTTTCTTTTTTTAATTAATTATTTTTTTATTTCATTTTCTTTTATACATTCAATCACATTACTATCTTACTGACAAAGTGGATATTTCAACAGGTGAACATTTCTCCCTACTACAGTTGATAAAACTACAAAATGTCTTCAACAGATAATACCACACCTCTTTGTGCCATTAATGCTTTACCTCCCTGTCCCTCCCCCAAATGTCCTTCCTCCAACCCTCCTCTTTCACACACACTATATCTGGTATTTGCATCTATATACAGTGTTTCTATATCCTTTAGTCAATTAGTATCAGTCGTAGAGTGCAGACACTCGGTATATATTAAGAGGGGACATACAGTTCCTCTCTTTTCATAGCCTGGCTTGCTTCACTCAACAGTAAGTCTTCCATATTCATCCACTTCCTGTCAAAAGTCAGGGTTTTTTTTTAATGGCTGAATAGTATTCCATTGAGTATTTGTGCAACAGTTTTCTATCCATTCATCTGTTTGTGGGCATTTCAGTTGCTTCAATGACTTAGCAATTGTGAATAGTGCTGCAATAAACATTGATGTGCAAGCACTTTTCCAATTAAGTATTCTTCTGTCCTTTGGGGAGATACCAAGGAGTGGGATTGCTGGATCATATGGTAGTTCTATTTGTAGATTTTGAGGAATCTTCAAATTGTTCTCCACAGTGGCTGGATCAATTTACATTCCCACCACCCATGTAAGAGAGTTACCGTTTCAACACACTCCCACCAGCACTTATTGTTTTTGTTTTTTGTTTTGTTTTGTTTTGTTATGTTTTTATCTTAGTCATTCTGACAGGGGTTAGGTGGTATCTCATTGTTGTTTTGATCTGCATTTCTCTTACAATGAGGGATGTTAACCATTTTTTCATATGCCTTTTAGCTATTCGTAAGACTTCTTTAGAGAGTGTTTTTTGTTTGTTTATTTGTTTGTTTTTTTAACTCATTCTCCCATCATTTAATAGGATTGAATGTCTTTTTCCGGAAAAGCTGCTTGAGTTTCTTGTGAATTCTGGTTATCAGTCCCTCATCTGACGCACAGTTTACAAAAGTATTTTCCCATTCTAAGGACTGTCAATTTACACTAATTACTGTGTCTTTTGCCATGCAGAAACTTCTTAGTCTGATGTAATCCCACTTGTCTATTTTAGGGATTATCTACTGTGCATTGGGAGTCTTATTTAAGAAGTCTCTCAGAGTTTCCCCAATGTTTTCCAAGAGCAGATTTATAGTTTGGGGTTTTAGATTTAGATCTTCAATCCTCCTTGACTTGATTTTTGTCAGAGATGAGATGTAGGAGTTCAGATTCATCTTTCTACAAGAGAAATCCATTTTTTCCAGCATCATTTGCTAAAGAGGTTTTCCTTTTCCCACTGGACTGACTGGTACCCCTTGTCAAAAATCAGTTGACTGTATGTTTGGGCATTTATTTCTGGGGACTCTATTCTGTCCCATTGGTCCACCTGTCTGTTTCTGTGCCTGTACCATGCTGTTTTAATTACCACAGCTTTGTAGTATATTTTTGGGTCAGG
>NW_006201913.1:297643-309768 GCF_000334495.1 Tupaia belangeri chinensis | reverse complement strand
AACTTTTTTCAGTTCTATCTCAGTCTGCCTGTTGTTCATATATAGAAATGCTAAGAATTTCTGAATATTAATATTGTATCCTGCAACTTTATTGGATTCATGTATTACTTCCAGATTTTTTTTTTTTTCATGGAAACCATTGGGTCTTCTATGTATACAATCATATCATCTGCAAATAGAGAGAGTTTCACCTCTTCTTTTCCTATTTGAATGCCTTTTATTTTTTCCTTTTTTCTGATTAGGTCTGAGAGACTTCCAGTACTATATTAAAGAGGAGTGGAAAAAGTGGGCATCCTTGTCTTGTACCCATTTTTAGTGGAAAAGCTTTCAGATTTTCTCCATTGAGGATGAGGTTTGCTATGGGTTTTTCACAGATAGCTTTTATTGTGTTGAGAAATGGCCCTTCTGTGCCGATGTTGCTGAGAGTCTTGATCATGAAGGGATGTTGTATCTTATCAAGTGCTTTTTCTGCATCAATCGATATGACCATATGGTCTTTCTTCCTGTTAATATGGTGTATTACATTTACGCTTTTGCATATATTGAACCAACCTTGCATTCCTGGCAATAAAGCCTACCTGATCATGATGTATAATCTTTTTTATATCTTGTTGGATAAGATTTACTAGTATCTTGTTTAGAATCTTTGTGTCTATATTCATCAGGAATATTGGTCTATAATTTTCCTTCCTTGTCCTGTCCTTATCTGTTTTAAGGATAAGGGTGATAGAGGCTTCATAAAATGAATTAGGGAGAGATTTACCCTTTTGGAACTTTAGAAATAACTTGAGCAGAATGGGATTTAACTCTTCTTTGAATGTTTTGTAGAATTCAGAGGTGAAGACATCAGGTCCAGGGCTTTTCTTTGTTGGGAGGTTATTTATACTGATTCAATCTCCTGGCTTGTTATGGATCCATTCAGACTTTCTGTATATCCTCCTGGCTCAATCTAGGTAGATTATACATGCCCAGGAATTTGTACATCTCATCCAGATTATCTTGTTTCTTGGCATACAGATTTTTATAGTATCCTCTAATGTTTTGTATGTTTACTTTGTCTGCTGTTATTTTGCCTGCTCCATTGCAGATTTGATTCACATGGTTCCTTTCTCTCTTCTTCTTAATAAGTCTCACTAGTGGTGTTTCAATTTTATTTATCTTTTCAAAGAACCAGGTTTTACTTTTATTTATATTTTGTATAGTTCATTTATTTTCTATTTTATTTCTGTTCATATCTTTATTATTTCCTTTCTCCTGTAGGTTTTTGTATCTTTTTGCTGTTTCTTTTCCAATTCTTTGAAGCAATGTTAGGTGATCCCTTAGCCTTTTTTCTATCTTCTTCTTACATGCACTAATTGCTGTGAACTTCCCTTTTATGACTGCTTTAGCAGTGTCCCAAAGATTATGCAAACTCATGCTCTCATTGTCATTGGCTTCCATAAACCTTTTAATTTTAGTATTCATTTCTTCAGTACTTGTGGAGTCAATCAGGAGTAGGTTATTTAGTTTTTATGTGTTTGAGTATTTTTGAGGATTTCTCTTGAAATTAAAATCAAGTTTAATTACGTAGTTGTTGGAGAAGATGCTGGGTATAGTTTCTATGCCTTTGAATCTGTAGAGGCTTTCTTTGTGCCCTATGATGTGGTCAATCTTTGAGAAGGTTCCATGTGGACTTGGAAAGTTCTATAGATGTCTGTTAAGTCCATTTGATTAATGATCTCATTTAGAATCTTTATGTCTTTACCTATTTTTTTTCTAGATGATCTGTCCAGAGCAGATAGTGCAGTGTTGAGGTCTCCAACAATTAGTGTGTGGCAATCTCTCCCCTTTTCAATTTAACAGTTTTTCCTTCCCACATTTGGGTGCTCCTGTGTTAGGTGCATAGATATTAGTAAGCATTATATCTTCTTGATCAATTATCAATTGACCCTCTTACTACAATATAGTGCCCTTCTTTGTCTCTTCTAACAGTTTTTGTTTAGTTATGATACATGGATGATAGATAAATATCAAGAAAGGTAGGGAACCAGCAGTTAGTGTAATGGCTATGTCGCTGGACTCCCACGTAGTCAACTGTGGTTCGTGTTCCGCAGACCCTGTGGCTTAAAACCCACACTGGGCACGTGTGCGTGCATGCCCAAGATCACGAGAGGAGAATGGAGGAGAAGGGATTGCAGTGTGGCCATCCCCTCTGGGGGAGTGATTTCTCGCTTTCTGTCTCTCTTCTCTTCTCTGTCTGTCTAGTGAGTGCACACACCCTGTAGTGAAAAACCTCTCAAAAAAAAAAAAAAAGAAAGAAAGAAAGAAAAAAAGGTACTGTGTAATAAACTCTAAATTTTGAGTGGTCGCACCTATCAGTCAGTCATATTGCATACCCATATTGCTCATTGCTTTTCTTTTCTTTAATTTTGCTCTAGGGCATATGAATTTGCCAAAGGGAGTTTAAGAGAAGGAGAGAGAGGTAATCACTCCCCAGGGGAGGTGACCATGCTGCAATCTCTTATCCTCCACTGTCTTCTCGGGATTTGGGGCATGACACACATGTGCCTAGTATGATTTACAAGCCATCAATTCTGGGACTTGAACCATTTAGTCGACAATATGGGATCCAGTGCCTTAACCTCCACACTACCAGCTAGGAAACCTTATTGCTTTTTACATTTCAGAACAGATTCTGAATCATTATTAGTAATAATTTTTTCTGTACCATTCATCATCTCATTTCACATTTGTTTTTCTCATTACTACCACATGTGTTTTGTAGTTAAATCTTTTTTTAACTTTATGATAATTTTCTACCATCTTGTATAACACATTCTTCTGTGTTCATCTAAAATCAAATGTATGTTTTTATAAGCATATTTGAATTCATTTGTTCATATGGTAAAAAAAAAAATGAGAGTTTATTTTGCTATAGGGCACGTGCACTCGCCAGACAGACAGAGAGAGACATAGAGACAGAAAGTGGGAAATCACCCCCCAGAGGGGATGGCCACACTGCAATCCCTTCTCCTCCATTCTCCTCTTGGGATCTTGGGCATGCACGCACACATGCCCAGCATGAGTTTTAAGCAACCAGGTCCGGGATGTGAACTGTGGTCGACTACATGAGAGTCCAGTGACATAACCATTACACTAACTGCTGGTCCCCATATGGTAAAAAATTTTAATTTAATTATTATTTTTTTTGGAGAGGTTTTCGCTTTAGGGTGCATGCGCTCGCCAGACAGACAGAGAGAGACATAGAGACAGAAAGTGGGAAATCACCCCCCAGAGGGGATGGTTACACCACAATCCCTTCTCCTCCATTCTCCTCTCGGGATCTTGGGCACGCACGCACACGTGCCCGGTGTGAGTTTTAAGCCAACGGGTCCGGGACGTGAACCGCGGTCAACTATGTGGGAATCCAGTGACATAGCCATTACGCTAACTGCTGGTTCCCCCCATATGGTAAAAAATTTTTAACAGTAGATACTGTTGATACTTTTTCTCCTACCTCTTCTTTAAAAATACATATATGTTACTATTTTTATATGCCGATCTTTTCTACTTAACTTGAAAGTAGGACCTACATTGACGTGATTACATTATTGTTGTACACTTTTTAAAATACTTTATTTTATATTCTCATTTCATTTTCTTGAATGCAGTTGTTTTTAATCTTTTCTATTTACTTGGTTATGTATCCCCCTTTACTTTCCCCCTTTAAATATTTCTATAAATACACAACACAAAATGGTCAGACCACAATGTGGCTCCAAGTTCACATGCCCATGGGAATCTTGCCAACTGGAATCTGGTTGTTGTGTCTCTATTCTTAGAGGGCTACATTCATAGAGGGATAGTACTCCTCGTGACTAAAGAGTTCTTACTTTCCTCAAGTTTCAGCATCAGAGGCCCTCTCATTCATCAACATCTCCTGGCACTATCTCATTATTCTCCCTCTTGCTCACTTCCTCTGTGAGATGTCCACTTCCCCAGATATCCTGGAAGCTCCTTTTCTCTCTTCCCTGAAGTCTCTTTTCAAATGTCATTTTATCTGCCAGTTAATAGTACCCATCCTGGTACCAATAGTTGGAATAATGGCTATGTTGCTGAACTTCCATGTAGTCAACCACAATACAAGCTCTGGACCCAGTGGCTTAAACTCATGCAAGGTGTGGGTGCCCAAGATCCCAAGAGGAGAATGGAGGAGAAGAGATTGTGGCATGGCCATCCCCCCTGGGGGGTAATTTCTTGCTTTCTGTCTCTCTCTCTCTCTGTCTTTTTAGTGAGCACATGTGCCCTATAGCAAAACCTCTGAAAAAAAAAAAAAGTACCCCATCCACTCTCTGACATCTATATAATTACATTGCCTACAAATAACTTGTTAATATGTGATGTGTCACTGATTATTTATTTATCAGTTTGTTCTATCCACCACTAAGTGTTAAATATTTTAATTTATTATCACCTTATATTAATTACCTGGTAGAACATGGAATTTGGTGGATTTTCAATATATATTACTCAAATGCATGTGAGAATTCGGATAAAGGTTGAGAATGAGATAGAAATTCTCAATCAGGCATAGCATGGGAGGGTGAGGTGTGCTAAAGGGAAGAGGAAGCTTACACAAAATAAAGATGATGAGTATACCCCTGCAACCTAGTGATTCAAGAAGCTAGATCTCATATGGTTGCCCATGGTTTAAATCCTGGCCATGCCTGCTTGAAAAACACTCTCTGTGTGTGCATACATGCTGGAAATCATGGCAGAACAGAGAAGCAGAGGAGAAGAGATTGTGGCGTGACCATGATCCATTGAGAGTGATTGCTATCCCTTTCTGGTTTCACTGTCTCCCTAGCAATTATGTGTACCCTGGCAATAAAAAACTATAAAAATTAATTCCTTAACTGAGAAACATAAATTGTAGCATTTCAAACAAGTGAGTAAATTGTTTTTGAGTGATTGTTGCTATAGGGCATGTGTGCTCACCAGAGAGACAGAGAGAGATAGACAGAAAGCAAGAAATCACACCCCCCCAGGAGGGTGACCACACAACAATCCCTTCTCATTCATTCTCCTTTCAGGATTTTGGACACACATGCACACACACCCAGCATGAGTTCAAAGCCATTGCATCTGGGACTCCAACCATGGTCAACTCTGTGGGAGTTCAGTTACATAACCATTACATCATCTGCTGGTCCCAATTTTTGTGAACACTGTGAACTATCTCCATAAGCAATTTTGAGTGAAAAATTAGTCATGTTAATTTCTTTTTTCTGATACTCACTTCCATCTTATGGAACCAGAGAATGATACAAAAATTTTAGAATTTCTTCTGAAACTTTCAAAGGAACCCATATTACACCTCATATTTGGGGTTTTCCTCTTCATGTACTTGCTAACCATGATTGGAAACCTGCTTATAATCCTGGCTACAATCTTGGACTCCCACCTAAACACACCCATGTACTTCTTCCTCTCCATCCTTTCTTTTGTGGACATGTATTTCACCTCCACCACCATCCCAAAGATGCTGGTGAACATCAAGACACAGAGCAAGGTCATCACCAAGCAGGCTGCACCACCCAGATGTTCTTTTTTATGTTCTTTACAGGATTGGATGACTTCCTCCTGACCGTGATGGCCTATAACCGGTATGTGGCCATTTGTCAACCCCTGCACTACACGGTCATCATGAACCCCCAGCTTTGTGTGTTTCTGGTTCTGTTGTCCTGGATCATGAGTGTCCTGATTTCACTATTACATGGTTTAATGGTGTTGTGATTGTCCTTCTGTACACAGGTGGAAATCCCCCACTTTTTCTGTAAAATTAATCGAGTGATTCACCTTGCCTGTTCTGACACTTTTATTAATGACATTGTGTTATTATTTTGCAGCTGTGCTGTTCGCTGGTGTTCCCTTCACTGGGATCCTTTACTCTTACTGTAAGATAGTTTCCTCCATACATGCAATCCCATCAGCTCAGGGGAAGTATAAAGCATTTTCCACCTCTGCCTCTCACCTCTTGGCTGTGTCCTTATTTTATTGCACAAGTATAGGTGTGTACCTTATTAGTGCTACTACTACTCACAGTTCACACTCAAGTGTCACAACCTCGGTGATGTACACTGTGGTCACTCCTATGTTGAATCCTTTCATCTACAGTCTGAGGAAAAAAAGATGTAAAGACAGCTCTAAGAAGTTTCCTGTGGAGGAAAACTATCAAAGGATCAACTGTCCTGGTATTGAAGAAGTGTGCTTGTTAAGGCTCAAAATACCAGGCGATTATGGTGAAAATCTGTCCAGACTCTGGAAGTAGAACATTTCCATTCGATTATCTTCAAAACTTCCATGCCTTTGATTTTAACTTCTCTATACAATATAAATACCTTGCTTTTCTACTTCAATACTTAGATAATTTTTTGCCATTAATTTCATTGAGCAACATAAATTTATTAAAAATAATTTTCTCTCAAGTGATAAATACTGAATAAGTTTTCCTTTCTTTTATTAATAAACTATATGCTATAATTTTCTTATGGGAACAAAATAACTAAACTTGGTGGCTAAGGTCAATAATATAACTCAGGACCCAGCAGGTGGCATAATGGTTAAGGTACTAGATTTTCACGTGGCTGACCACAGTTTGAGTCCTGATATTGGGACCTGAAAATCATGCTGGGCCTGCAGGCATAGAGACCCAGCATCTGGGATAAGAATGGAGGACAAGGTATTGCAACATGGCCATGCCCACTGCAACAGCTATCTCTCTCTCTCTCTCCTCTCAAGTGCACTTGTCCTGTGGCAAAAATCGTCCAAAAAATACAGTGAATTTCGTACTTAGCAAATAACTTCAGTTTTGTGTCAATTAAACATATCGTTTGGTTTTTCCCTGTTCCCCTCCTGTTCTCCCACTATTGCCCATTGCCTGTTATCTACCCCCCTTACTATCTAGTGTCTGCAGTTGCCCTCCCTGCTATTATACTTTCCATCCTTTCACTTTCTGCTATAGAGCATAGACATTCCTGAGACCACAATTTAAAAATTTTCTGTCTGTCCTCCTTCCATGGCATATGACCATATGACCACCTTAACTCTTCTCCCTAGAAATGTAAAGTTAGCCCAGCAACTTTAGCTTATAACTTGTCATTGAGATTTTTTAGAGGTTTTTGCCATAGGATGTTTGTGCTTAACAGAGAGAGAAATGGAGACAATGAGAGAGAAAATGAGAAATCATTCCCTAGTGGACAGTCACACCACAATCCCTTCATTCTCCTCCTGGGATCTTGCATAAGCACACACATGCAGTCAGAATGATTTTTAAATTACCAGGTTCAGGACTTGAACCACGGTTGGCCAAGTGGGAGTCCAACATAACTACTACACCATCTGCTGGTCAATTGTCATTGGATTTTATTCTCTCTTTTTTTTTTTCCCAAAAGGAATGTGTTCTTGATGGAAAGACAGAGAGACAGAAAGTGAGAAATAACCCTTTGGGAGGGAGGGCCTTGTGGGCCTTGTGGTCATGCCACAACCCCTTCTCCATTCTCTTCTCAGGATCTTCAGCATGCATGCATATGTGCCTGGCATGAGTTTTAAGTCAGTGGGTCTGAGACTGAAACCACCTTCAACTACATGGGTGTCCAGTGATGTAACCATTATGCCATTTCTGGTTCCAGGTTTTATTCTCATCCTTAATATCTCATTTCTTATTTAGCCTAGTTGACTAGGCCTTCACAATCACTGTCAAAAGTAATTACTACCTACATGTGTCCAAGTGAATTCTGCTTGGAAAGACACCTTTCAATAAATTGTTTCTCTTTATATGGCCTTACAGTCAAAGATGAATTTAAATATGATGCACCAATTTTTCTGTTGTGAATTTTATTACTATGCAAAAATATTTTTGTTTAATTATCTAGATCTACTGAGTAATGTGTAAAAGATTTTTATTCATGTATAAAGTGCATTATTCATTTTGGTTAAAGATGGCTTATTATTTTATGTATGAATAATAATTTTAAAAATTAATAAAAAAGAGAAAAAATTATGAACATCAAAAAACAGAATGTCTTGTGCTGCTAAATATATAAATATTTCCATTTCTCTCTATTAAATTTATCTGTCTTTTCTAAACTTTGTTACAATTGTCAAAGAGACAGTGAATGAATGACTATTGTTATTATCATCTGTATGATATCTTCTTTATGCTCAGATATCTTTTCAATTTTCATGATTAAAGCATCACTCACAAGTAACCTTGAATTTTGTGCAGTCAGGTGATTCTGGGTCACAAACATCCTATCTTTCTAATGTCTCCTGGTTTCCTAGAAAGGAAATATATTAATTACTTTTAAATACGATTGTCTCAAAAATTGAATAACAGAGTAATCATGAATGCAGTCTTCAAATACCAGAAAAAAAAAGACCAAAAATAAAAACTGGATCATTATAATTGTCTTTCTTTTTGTTCCGCTTGGTTACAATATCAGTTACATTTTGATCACTTTGGTTATTGTATCAGTTAGTTACTGCTGCATAACAAACCATCCTAAAAGAAAATTGTTTAATGTAATGTCTTTGTTAACAAATATGGTCACATGGCAGGGCAATATTTCTGAGCTTTTCTTGTCTTCTCATGTATCTGTAGTCATCTGTGAGTAAAATGAGGAACTGCTGCTGATATTGGAAGAGCTTTCTCATCTATTGAGCACTTGGCTGGCCATTGGCTAATCTAAGTTGGCCTTGACTAAGACAACTAGCCCCTTCCACAATTCTTCACCTTCTGCAGCTCAGTAACCTGAATTTGTTCACATGGCTGAGACAGAGTTTCACAAAATTGCAGAAATGCACCAAGGACCATAATGACCCAATGCTAATATCAACATATACTAGTGGTCCAAGCCAATTAAAATTTCTACATGTGGCACAAGCCTTAAAAGATGTCATTTTGGGGAACCAGCAGTTAGTGTAATGGCTATGTCGCTAGACTCCCACGTAGTCGACCACAGTTCGCGTCCTGGACCTGGTGGCTTAAAACTCACGCTGGGTGCGTGTGTGTGCATGCCCAAGATCCCAAGAGGAGAATGGAGGAGAAGGGATTGCGGCGTGACCATTCTACTATAACATAATACACACGGAATAAAATTAATTTTTACACTCAAGTAGATCATTTTTGATAGTTTTAGAAATTGTTTTTCTGTAGGGTTCATGCACTTAGCGGAAGAGACAAAGAGAAAGGGAAAGTGAGAAATTACTCCCACCCAAGGGGGAGGGATGGCTATGCTACAATCCCTTCACCATTTTCCTGTCAGAATTTTGGGCACTCACACATATGATTTTCAACAGACCAACCCCTCCCCCCAGGTCCAAGACATGAGCCATGCAGTAGGTCCTGTGGAATCTGACTGCCTTAATCACTATGCTACCTGCTGGCCCATCCTTTCAGTGACATTTGTGCTAAATAATTCTCTGTGGTAGATGTTGTCCTGTGTACTCCATGATTTTGAGCACCTCCTTGTCTTCAACCCAGTAAATACCAGGAACACTTCCTCAGTTGTAACAACCAAAAACTTCTCCAGACATTACCGAGTGCCCTATAGGGGCACAATTATCCATGTTGATAACTGCTAGACAGGAGCATGAGACATGGACACATCTCAACAGAATCTGAATCAAAACTAACTTGTACTGGGTTTATGCCTTGGGCAGGTCACTTAATCCTTCAGAGATCCATTTCTGCAAATGTAGTATAATCTCACAGAATGTTAACATGTAAAAATCAAATGATACAATCTACAAAATATACTTATAATTATCAAATATTTGAGAAATGAAAGTGAACATAACAGCTTTTTTTTTAAAAGACAGATTGTTTTCATAGTACATGTGCTGTCACCAGAGAGACAGAGAGCAATAGAGAGACAGAAAGCAAAAAATCACCCCCTGGAGGGAGGTGATCATGCCTTAATTAATTCTCATTCCTTCTCCTGTCAGAATTGTGGGTATTCATACAGATGACAAGCCTGAATTTTAAGCCACCAGGTCTGGTACTCAAACCACAGTTGACTACATGGGAGTTGAGTGATATAACCATTACACTAACTGCTGATCCCATGATAGCTCTTTGAAAACATTATTTTTTATTAATTTTTATTTTTATAAATCAAAAAGTATGGAACCTTTTTATTAGCAAAAAACTTTACATTCTTTAGTCTGTTAAGTGTTTCTTCCCTTTGCCCCTCTTACCCACCCACTATCTACCACCCACTCTCTACTGCTAATGTCCTCCCCTACGGTTCTGGTATCTACACTTATCTTCTCTATTATCACATTTTTGGAACCATTTTTTGATGCAAAGTGATAATTATAGAGGAATTAGTAGCAAATGGAAAGACCTGATGATATGACGAATCTTAACTTGTGTTACAAGTTTGAAATTTCTTTTTTTAATGTATTTTTTTAACTTTCAATTTTACATAGCAAAAATTATAGGACTTTTTTTCTCCACAGAGAAATTTATATTCCATTGTTTAAGTATTTCTTCCTTTTGCACCTCCCACCCACACTATCTCATCCCCTTTGTACCACTCATCCCCCTCCTTTCCAGTTTCTGGTATCTACACTTATCCTCTCTACTATTGTATCTTTGGATCTTTCACTTTATGGTATAGAGTGAAAACATTCAGTGCATATTGGTGGGGATATACAGTCTGTATCTTTCAAAGTTCGGCTCATTATGCTTCACATTAAACCCTTTCAATTCATCCACTTTGCAAATAAACTGACTAGAACACTGTCTATAGAAGACTCATAAATGGTCAAAAGGCATGTGAAAAAATGTTAAAGTCTCTTGTCATAAGGAAAATGTAAATTAAGATCACAATGAGATACCATTTAACCCCAGTTAGAATGGCTATGGTCAAAAAAAGAAAGAATCACAATTGCCGGTAAGGCTGTGGTGAAAAGGAAATCTTCTTACACTGTTGGTGGAAAAGTAAATTAGTACAACCTCTAAAATAGAGGCTCCTCAAAAATCTACAAATAAAACTACCATATGGCCAAGAATAAAACTTCTATATGTCTTCTCAAAAGCATTGCTATTCTAAGCATTGTGTTAGCTGTCTAAAGTTTCATAGAACAATAAAGATTTCTCCTTTGAAAAAAGAAAGAACAGCTATTTTTCTAGAGATAAGAAATACTGCTTCCTTCCACAACTGCATGATTTGCAGCTCCAAGGAACTTAGCATATACCTCATACTTGGGAGAGCATTTAACTTGGGATTGGCTAGACCTTTGGAGGAAGGTAAGCTCAAGGAATAATAGTAATGATGGTGTTCATCTGACTTCTAAATTGATCTCTTGGAAAAGAGTGATCAGGAAAATCTTTCTCCCCATACCAGTGTCCCACAGGGATATCAAGTGCCCAAGAATTGGAGTCACCAGTGAAAAGTGAAAAAGGAGCCAATATTGGGAGCTGTAAATATTTCCTCTTCTGGACAGATCCAGCGGCAGGCCTCTGGCCAGCCATCAATCCTGAGGCAGGGACATTGCTGCTACCTCACCTCACCTGCAGACCCTCAGCCCAAGCGCCGACCCCCTAGCCTCTCAGACCCAGTGTCAGCCCTTTGGCCAGCCAGCGATCCTGAGGCAGGGACATTGCTGCTCACTCACCTCACCTGCAGAACCCCAGCCCAAGCGCTGACCCCCTAGACACCTCAGTAGAGTACCCTCTTGATACCACGTTGCTAAAAATATTAGAAGAGAGACTTTGGCAAACACTAATTTGCAGCGAAAGGGAAAGTCACTTACTTCTAGACACAGAAACGTTCCCGCAAGAGGTATTCAAAGTGAATACATCTTCCAATGGCTAGAAGTAGAGGAGCCTCAGGTATGAATAAACAAGGAACTACGTCTCCATCAAAGGTACAGAATAACTCCTCTCCATCTTTCATGCTAATGGACAATGTTACCAAAATGTCAGACAAAGAATTTCGAACATTTATGGCGAACAAATTTTTTGAGTTGGAATGGAAAGGAGACAATGAACTACAGGACATGAGGAAGTCATTCCAAGATATGAAAGAAGAAATGGAAACTCTGACTAAGAACCAGATGGAGCTATTAGAGATAAA
>NW_006201913.1:294065-297058 GCF_000334495.1 Tupaia belangeri chinensis | reverse complement strand
ATTAAAATCTTCTTAGACAAACAAGACCTGAAAGAATTTGCCAACACCAGACCAGCTCTTCAAGAAATCCCGAAGAAAGTACTGTTCCAGGAAAACTAAAGAGCTAACTGACAGAAACAAAGGAATAAAAGACTGCTGTGACAATGGCCAACTTAAATATTGGGTCATACCAAGTTACATCGGTAATAACATTGAATGTGAATGGATTACATTCCCCAGTCAAGAGACACAGACTGTTCGCATGGATAAATAAACAGAGACCCCCTATCTGTTGCCTACAGGAAACCCACCTCATTGATAAAAACATACATAGAATGAAAGTGAAAGGTTAGAAAAAGGTTTTCCATGCAATAGGGAAATAAAAAAGAGCTGGAGTTGCAATACTTATTTCTGATAAATTAGCCTTTAAAACAAAAACTGTTCAGAGACAAAGAAGGGCACTGTATGGTAGTAAAAGGATCAATAGATCAAGAAGGGATACAGACGTAGAGCATTGACTGGATGGGGAGGTGTGGTGTTATCTGTTAAAGATATTTTGATCAACGGGTCTGGGGAGAAATGTGTACATATCAAAATGGTCTCATTGTAAGCCAAATAATATGATTGAAAGTATATACAAAAAAACACAAATAATAAATAATGTGAAAAAAAGAAGATATAACTCTTATAAATATCTGTGCTCCTAACACAGGAGCACCCAAATTTGTGAAGGCAAGACTGTTAGATCTAAAAGGGGAGATAGACTGCAATACACTAATTGTTGGAGACCTCAACACTGCACTATCCCCTCGGGATAGATCATCTAGACAAAAAATAGATAAAGAGATAAAGGATCTGAATGATACCATAAATTATATGCACTTAACAGACATCTCTAGAACTTTCCATACAAAAACCACGAGGTACAATTTTCTCACCCCCACATGGAACCTTTTCAAAGATTAACCACGTTATAGGGCACAAAGCGACCCTCTACAGATTCAAAGGCATAGAAACTATTCCCAGCATCTTCTCTGACCATGATGGACTTAAAATTGAGTTTAATTTCAAGAGAAATCCTCAAACATACTCATATACATGGAAACTAAATAACCTACTCTTGAATGACTCCACAACTACTGATGAAATAAAGTCTGAAATCAAGATTCATGGAAGCTAATGACAATGAGGACATGAGTTTCCATAATCTTTGGGACATCACAAAAGCAGGCATAAGAGGGAAGTTTATAGCCATTAGTGCTCATAAGAGGAAGATGGAAAGAAGGTAAATGGATCACTTAACATCATGCCTCGGAGAATTGGAGAAGCAGCAGCAAAATAATCCAAAAAACTCCAAGAGAAAGGAAATAATAAAGATCCGAGCAAAAATAAATAAAATAGAAAATAAGCAAACTGTACAGAAAATAAATGAAAGTAAAATCTGGTTCTTCAAAAAGATAAACGAAATCGATACACCACTAGAGAGACTTATTAAGAAAAAGAGAGAAAAGAACCAAGTGAATCAGATCTGCAAAAATGCAGGAAATATAACAACAGACAAAGCAGAAATACAGAACATAACTAGAGGATATTATGAACAACTATATGCCAAGAAACAAGACAATCTGGATGAGACTCTGAGTTCTATAAAACTTTCAAAGAAGAGTTAACCCCCATTCTGCTCAAGTTATTTCTAAAGATCAAAAAGGGTGAATCTCTCCCTAATTAATTATATGAAGCCTCTATCACCCTTACCCTCAAAACAGATAAGGACGGGACAAGGAAGGAAAACTATAAACCAATATTCTTGATGAATATAGATGCAAAGATTCTCAACAAGATACTAGCAAACCGTATCTAACAACTTATAAAAAGATTATACATCATGATCAGGTAGGCTTTATTCCAGGAATGCAAGCTTGGTTCAACATATGCAAAACCATAAATGTAATACACCATATTAACAGGAAACAAGACAAAAACCATATGGTCATATTGATTGATGCAGAAAAAGCATTTGATAAGATACAGCATTCCTTTATAACCAAGACGCTCAGCAAAATTGACATACAAGGGTCATTTCTCAATAAAAGCTATCTATGAAAAATCCATAGAGAACATCATTCTGAATGGAGAAAAGCTGAAAGCTTTCCCACTAAAAATGGGTAGAAAACAAGGATGCCCACATTCTCCACTCCTTTTCAATATAGTACTGTAAGTCCTCGCCAACGCAATCAGAAAAGGGGAAAAAATTAAAGGCATCCAATCAGGAAAAGAAGAGGTGAAACTCTCTCCATTCACAGATGACATGATTGTGTACATAGAAGACCCAATGATTTCCATGAAAAAATTTCCAGAAGTAATTCACGAATACAGTAAAGTTGCAGGATAGAAAATTAACATACAGAAGTCCATAGCATTTCTATATACAAACAGATGGAGATAGAACTGAAAAAAGTTATTCCATTTACCATAGCCAATAAAAGTATAAGATACTTAGGGATAAATCTAACCAAAGAAGTTAAAGACCTCCACAAGGAAAACTATGAGAAGCTAAAAAATAAAATTGAAAATGACACAAGTGAAAGGACATCCCATGTTCCTGGATTGGAAGAATTAATATAACCAAAATGGCAATTCTACCCAAATTAATCTACCTATTTAATGCAATGCCAATCAAAGTACCAGACAGATTCTTCACAGATTTAGAAAAGACGATCATAAAATTCGTCTGAAATATTAAAGACCCCACATTGCCAAAGAAATTCTGCACAAGAAGAGTGGAGTGGGCAGCATCTCACTCCCTGACCCAAAAACATACTACAAAGCTGTGGTAATCAAATTAGCATGGTATTGTCACAGGAACAGACATGTGGACCAATGGAACAGAATTAAGTCCACAGGAATAAATCCCCAATCACTCAGTCAACTGATTTTTGACAAGGGGTACCAGTCAATCCAGTGGGAAAAGGAAAACCTCTTCAGCAAATGGTGCTGGAAAAACTGGATTTCCA
>NW_006201913.1:285109-293900 GCF_000334495.1 Tupaia belangeri chinensis | reverse complement strand
CCCCAAAATAGACAAGTGGGATTACATCAGACTAAGAAGTTTCTCCATGGCAAAAGACACAGTAATTAGTGTGAATTGACAGCCCTCAGAATGGGAAAATATTTTTGTAAACTATGCATCAGATAAGGGATTGATAACCAGAATACATAAGGAACCAAAGAAGCAGTTTGGAAAAAAAAAGACGATGAACCCTATTAAAAGATGGGAAAAGGAGTTGAAAATAACACTCACTAAAGATGACATACAAATAGCCAGAAGGCATATGAAAAAATGTTCCACATCCCTCATCGTAAGGGAAATGCAGATCAAAACAAAAATGAGATACCGCCTAACCCCAGTCAGAATGGCTAAGATTAAAAAAATAATAATAATGAGGAACCAGCAGTTAGTGTAATGGCTATGTCGCTGGACTCCCACGTAGTCGACTGCAGTTCGTGTCCTGGACCCAGTGACTTAAAACTCACACCGGGTGCGTGTGCGTGTGTGCCCAAGATCCCAGGAGGAGAATGGAGGAGAAGGGATTGCGGCGTGACCACCCCCTCTGGAGGGTGATTTCTCGCTTTCTGTCTCTATGTCTCTGTCTGTCTGGCGAGCGCACGTGCCCTATAACAAAAAAGCCTCTCAAAAATAAATAAATAAATAAATAATGATGAGTGTTGGTGCGGATGTGGTGAAAAGGGAACTCTCTTACACTGCTGGTGGGAATGAAAATTAGTCCAACCACTGTGGAGAACCATTTGAAGATTGCTCCAAAATCTACAGATAGAACTGCCATATGATCCAGTAATCCCATTTCTTGTCATCTACCCAAAGGACTGAAGAATTTCTCATTGGAAAAGTGCTTGCACATCGATGTTTATTGCGGCACTTTTCACAATTGCTAAGATATGGAACCAACCCAAATGCCCCTGTACAGCTGAATGGATTGAAAAACAGGCACATATATTGTATGGAATACTATTCAGCCATTAAGAACAACAAAACTCTGACTTTTGACAGAAAGTGGAAGAATATGGAAGATTTACTGCTGAGTGAAGCAAGCCAGGCTATGAAGGAGAGTCACTGTATGTCCCCACTTAATATATACTGAATGTCCGCACTCTATAACTGAAACGGATGGACTAAAAGATGTACAAACACAGAGGTGGATGTGAATGCCAGATGTGGTGTGTGTGGAGGAGTGGGGCCTGGGGAAAAACATTTGAAGGAGGGATACAAAGACAGGATTATTGAGACTGGGAGGTAGTGTTATATTTTGATCAACTTGACAGGGGAGAAATGTTCACATATTGAAATGATCACCTTACAAGCTAAATAATGTGATTGAATGTATTAAAAATGTAAATTAAAAAAATATTCCTATTCTGTAATCCTTCTGCTGGTCAGGACATGGTTGACTTTTATTTTGTAGTCCTAACCCTAGCTTTGAAAACAATGTGTCATTCTTTCCTGTCGTCTTGTCAGAGAACAGAGCTTTAGTCTCTATAATCATCTATCCAGGAAGGAATTCAGACTCCCACATGGATATCATCTTCTCAGCATTCTCAGCCAGGTGAGTCTGAGAGCCAGCAGGTACTGCAGGAATGGTTCAAAATGAATGGAAGATCAGAATATCTGAGGACTCCTTAAGCCCAAACCAGCATAGTCCAGAGCCACGAGGTCACTGTGCTTGCTTGATTGCTTGATTAATTCATTCCTGGTTAATTTATTTTCATATGTTAAAAATAGAAAAGTCTGTTAGACTAAGCAAGACAGGTGAGAATAAAATGATGGGAATGGAAATCCAATTGTAGAAGACCAAATAAGGAACTGGAAGAGTAAAGGGTTTCAATAAAGTTAGAACATTATCAGGGAAATTTGTAATAAGTGGGTAGAAAAACTGAGTATTTTGTTTGGAGGTATATGTGGGCTATTTTGTTTACTTTATAAGATTGGATGTATTTGAGAATGTTTCTATATTCACCATAAAGGTCAGACCAATGAATGGCTTACAAATAATACCTTGCAACAGCAGTTCATAAGACACATATTTTGCAGTATCTTCTCTCAAAGTGAGAGAAATAAAAAATAAAACAAAAAAACTTAGTTTTATTTGGTAGGACACCGGGGGAAAACCAAAGAGCTTTACACATGAATTATTTCATTACTGCTGAGACTGAAAACATTTTAGAGTTAGCCTTTTACATCAACAGAAATTATCCTTGCAGGTTTTCTGCCTTTTTCATACTCAGGGTCTCTTGGTTTTATTTTTTTCTAAGAATTGGAGTTTTTGTAGTATGTGTGGGGAACCACATGCACCAAAATGGCTGACATGACCTTCATACAAGGACCTTCAGGTATCCTTGTTCCGGGAGTAGACAATTCACCCTGAGACTTCCTCATTCAGGCAGGTCCTCAGACAGGTGTGCGACAATTCCCGCCCCCTCTTCCTACCCTGTGTATATAAGAATGTTCTCTGGCCCTCAATAAATGAGTGACTGCATACCATCTTGAACTGTGACACTGTGTCGCTCCCGTGTTGTGACGCTGCGCTGGTTCCAGACCTCTGCTCTCTCACTCAGGCACCCTGCCCGATCGTCCCGTGGGCTGGGACAGTATGTTTGCCATTTTTATTTAGTTATGACAGATGGAAGATAGATAAATATGGTGAGGGGTACTATGTGAAAAATTTTAAGTTTGATGTGTTTACATCTATGAGTCAGTCGTATCAGATACCTATCATTCTCACTGCAACAATGAAAAAGATATAAAGACTATTTGTTTTACTGAAAAACATAAAATGTAGCCTTTCAATTATATAAGTAATTATTGTGAACTCTGTGAGCTAACACTGTGACCTACTTTGAATGAAAAACTAGTCACTTCTTTTCCCTGGTAGTCACTTTCATCACTCTGGTTCCATGGAACCAGATGATGAATCAAGAATTTCAGAATTTCTTTTTCTGGGACTTTCTGAGGAACCCGAATTACAGCACCTCATATTTGGGCTCAGCACTATGATTGAAAACCTGCTCATCATCCTGGCCACCATCTCAGACTCCCACCTGCACACCCCCATGTACTTTTTCTTGCCAACCTGTCCTTTGTGGACATCTGTTTCATCTCCACCAGTGTCTCAAAGATGCTGGTGAACATCCAGACACAGAGCAAGGTCATAACCTACACAGGCTGCATCATCCAGATGTATTTTTTCATAGCTTTTACAGGATTGGATGCCTTCCTCCTGACCATGATGGCCTATGACCAGTATGTGGCCATCTGTCTCCCCTTGCACTACTCATTCATCGTGAACTCATGGCTCTCTATATTGCTGATTCTGTTGTCCTGGATTATGAGTGTCCTGAATTCACTATCACATAGTTTTATATCATTGCAGCTATCCTTCTGTACCCCATTGGAAATCTCCCACATTTTCTGTGAACTGAATCTGGTGGTTCACCTTGCCTGCTCTGATACCTTTCTTAATGGCATGCTGATGTATTTTGCAACTGTGCTGTTTGCTGGTGGGCCCCTCTTGGGGTCCTTTACTCTTACTGTAAAATTGTTTCCTCCATACATGCAATCCCATCAGCTCAGGGAAAATATAAAGCATTTTCCACCTGTGCCTCTCATCTCTCAATTGTCTCTTTATTTTATGGTACAGTCATAGGCATGTACCTTAGTTCTGCTACTACCCACAGCTCACATTCAAGTGCAGCAATCTCAGTGATGTACACCGTGGTCACCCCTATGCTGAACCCCTACACTTACAGTCTGAGGAATAAAGACATAAAGAGAGCTCTGAGAGGTTTCCTTTGCAGGAAAACTATCAAAGGATCAACCGTCTTGCTATTGAATAATGTGCTTGTTAACAAAGCTCTCAGCATCAGGTATAAATGGTGATCATTTGACCCGATTCTGGAAGTAGAACTTGTTTCATTAGATTATTATCTAGGACTTCCATGAGTTCAGTTTCAGCTTCTCTATACAACATAAGTACCTCACTTTTTTACTGTCTGATCATCTAATTTTTAAAAAATGTTTTTTGCCATAGGACACATGTGCTCTCCAGAGAGAAACAGAGAGAGATGGTGGGAGGGAAAGTGAGAAATCATCCCCTAGGAAGATGACCTTGCCATAATCCCTTTTCCTCCTGTGATTTTGGGCACTCTGAAACATATGTTCAGCATTATTTCCAATAATGGGACTTGAACTGTGATCAGTCATTTGGGAGTTAGTGTTGTAACTACTACATCATCTGCTGGTCTCTCCATCTGATGTATAAACAGGTTTTTACTTCGTCCTTGTATTTTCACAAGTTTATCTCAACCATAGAACAGAAGTACTTGGAAATCCCCATTAATTTCATGAAACAATGTGAATTTGTTAAATTATTTTTCCTCAACTGGTATATACTGAAAAAGGTTTTCATTTATTCTATTAAAAAATTATGTACTGTACTTTTCTTATGGTAATAAAATCACCATACTTGATGGCTAAGGTAATTTATATAACTCAATAGTAGAAGACAGCTGAGACCACAGTTGTAAATTTTTCTTATCATTCTATGATATATAACCACCTCAATTTTTCTTCATGAAAATGTTGATTCTTCACAGCAAATTTAGGTTATAACTGGTCATTGAGTTTTATTCTCATCTTTAAGTTCCTGTTTCTTACCAACTCTGGTGTCCACAGTGCCTTCCTTGTCACTGGAAAAGAGCCATTACTATCTACATGTCTCCAAGAGGAATGTGCTTGAAAAGGATCCTACGATAAGTGGTTTCTCTTTTTATGGCCTTAAAGTCAGAAATGAATTTAAATATGATACACTAAATTTTAAGCTATGCATCATAATACTATTAAAAATATTTTGTTCTGCCTACTAAGTATGTATAGAAGATTGGTGTTCATGATCTAAGTTTTATTATTGAAACATCTTCCTATTTCTTATTGAAAATTTCCTGTGCTTCCTAAATATATAAATCTTTTCATTTTCACAAAATGAGATATATTCTTTGTCATAAACATTAAAGGGGTAGGGAATAACTGTTGTCAGTGTCATCTATATTATATCTCCTTTATTCATAGATAATCTTTTTAATCATCATGCTCAAAGCATCTCTCAAAAGTAACCTTGAATTTCTGTACAGTCATGTGACTCTAGGTCATAAGCATTTCTTCACAAACATGCATATTTTGTTAACCTCTCCTAGTTACCTAGAAAAGAATGTTGTATTAGTTACTTTCTAATACAGTCTTCTCAAACAACTAAATAACCAAGTAATCATGAATGTAGCCTTCAAATATGAGGGAAAAAAAGGTCCAAAATAAAAAGCAGAAAATTATTATAATTGCCCCTCATTCTCTTTAGTTTGGTTATTGTATCAGTTAGTTACTGCTGTATAACAAGACATCTTAAAAGAAAATGGACTTCCTGTCCTTTCCCCAGGAGCAGGCTTCAGAACCAGCTGCGGACCTTTGGCCAGCCAGCGACACTGAGGCAGGAACATCACTGCTCTCTCACCTCACATGCAGACTCCCAGCCCAAGCCCCCGCCCCCTAGGTAGGTAGCTAGTATTTTCTGCTTTTGATTTTTGAGCTTCTTTATTCTCTTGTTAATTTCCTGGTCTTTCTCCTCCCACAGCCTGTCCTTTCCCCAGCAGCAGGCCACAGACCCAGCTGCAGGCCTTCTGTGTTATGTTTTGTTTTGTTTTGTTTTCAATTATTATCCTCTTCTCTTCATCTTCCACCCTGCCAGAGGGACTAGATAAGTCTATAATCAGATATCTGAAATCCCCTAGTAATATAACTTTCTCTGCAATCCTCCCTTATACTGATGCTCCTAAGTAAAAGGAGATATTGCTTTTTAGACACCTCAGTAGAGTACCCCTCTTGATACCACATTGGTAAAAACAATAGAAGAGAGACTTAGGCAAACATTAATTTGCAGCAAAAGGAAACTCACATATTCCTAGTAGGAGAAACGTTCCTGTAAGTGTATTCAAAGTGAATACCTCTTCCAATGACTAGAACTAGAAGAAGAGCCTCAGGTCTGAATAAACAAGGAAATATGTCTCCACCAAAGAAAAATGTTAACTCCCCCCATCTCTCGTAAATATGGAGGATGTTACCGAAATGTCAGACAAAGAATTTTGAACATTCATGCTTACCAAATTCTATGAATTGGAACAGAAAAGAGACAACGAACTACTTCCTAATCAGGAAGTCCTCCCAGGACATGAAAGAAGAAATGGACACTCTGAGAAAGAATCAGATAAAACTATTAGAGATAAAGTCTGTAGTACAGGAAATCAAAAACTCTCTTGAAAGTATTAAAAGTCGATTAGACCACACTGAAAACTGAATCTCTGATGTAGAAGATAAAACCTCTGACAAAAAAAAAACACCAAAAAGATCAAGAAAATAAACAAAAAAAGAGGATAGTATACGAGAAATACTAGACTCCATTAGATGCCCAAACATCAGAATAATTGGCATCCCAGAAGGTGAAGAAACTAATAATGGCATGGAAAATCTATTCCATGAAATCCTGGAAGAAAATTTCCCAAGTCTAGAGAGGCACTTAACCATCCAGACCCAAGAAATACAAAGGACCCCAATTAGAATCAACCTAGAAGATCTTCCCCAAGGCACATCTTAGCCAGACTGGTAAAGAACACAGATGCAGATAAGATACTAAAACTGACAAGAGAGAAATGACAAGAAACTTACAAAGGTCACCCCATCAGGATAACTCCTGACTGCTCAACAGAAACAATACAAACAAGAAAAGAATGGGAAAACACATGAAAGTTTTATGAGAGAAACAATTTCAACCAAGAATATTATATTCTGAAAGATTATCCTTCATATGGAAAAATATTAAAATCTCAGACAAACAAAACCTGAAAGAATTCACCAACACCAGACCAGCTCTTCAAGAAACCCTGAAGAAAGTACTGTTCCAGGAAAACTAAAGAACTAGCAACCAGAAACTAAGAAATAAAAGTCAACTAAGACAATGGCCAACTTAAACATAAGTACAAATCCTGTAACATGGATAATAACACTGAACACTAATGGATTAAATCCTCCAATCAAGAGACCCAGACTGGCTGAATGGATAAAACAACAGAAACCCTCTATCTGTTGCCTACAGGATGGAAGTGAAGGGATTGCAGCGTGACCATCCCCCCTAGGGGGTGATTTCTCGCTTTCTGTCTCTCTGTCTCTCTCTCTCTGTTTGTCTGGCAAGCACACATGCCCTATAGCAAAAACAAAAAACAAACAAAACAAACAAACAAACAAACAAACAAAAACCCTCTCCAAATGAAAAGAAAAAAACAAAGAAGATATAACGCTTAAATACCTATGCACCTAACACAGGAGCACCCAAATATGTGAAGGAAAGACTGTTAGATCTAAAAGGGGAGATAGATGGCAACACACTAATTGTTGGAGATCTCAACACTGCACTTTCCTCTCTGGACAGATCATCTAGGCAAAAAAAATATTAAGAGATAAAGGATCTAAATGATATCATAAATCAAATGGACTTAGCAGACATTTATAGAATTTTCCATTCAAAAGCCATGAAATACACTTTTTTCTCACCCAACATGGAAACTTTTCTAAGATTGAAAATATTATAAGGCACAAAGAAAGCCTCTACACATTCAGAGACATAGAAACTATATCAGGTATCTTCTCAGACCATGATGGAATTAAACTTGATTTTAATTTGAAGAGAAATCCTTGAAAATACCCAAATACATGGAAACTAAATAACCTACTCCTGAATGACTCCACTACTACCAAAGAAATAAAGACTGAAATCAAAAGATTTTTGGAAGCCAAAGACAATGAGGACACAGGTTTCCATAATCTCTGGGACACTGATAAAGCAGTCATAAGAGGGAAGTTCATAGCAATTAGTGCACGCAAGAGGAAGATGGGAAAAAGGCTAATGGATCACCTAACATCATGCCTCAAGGAATTGGAAAAGAAACAGCAAAATAAATAAATAAATAAATAAATAAATAAATAAAAAACTCCAGGAGAAAGGAAATAATAAAGATCCGAGCAGAAATAAATGAAATAGAAAATAAATGTACTATACAGAAAATAAATTAAAGTAAAAGTTGGTTCTTTGAAAAGATAAACAAAATTGATACACCACTAGCGAGACTTATTAAGAAGAAGAGGGAAGGGAACCATGTGAATCAAATCTGCAATGAAGCTGGTAACATAACAACCGACATAGTAGAAATTCAAAAAATCATTAGAGGATACTTTGAACACCTATATGCTAAGAAAAAAGACAGTCTGGATGAGATGGACAAATTCCTGGACAAATATAATCTACCAAGAATGATCAAAGAGGTTATAGAAAGTCTGAATAGGCCTATAACAAGACAAGAGATTGATTTAGTAATAACCTCCCAACAAAGAAAAGCCCTGGCCCTGAGGGATGCACCTCTGAATTCTAAAAAACTTTCAAAGAAGAGTTAACACCCATTCTTCTCAAGTTATTTCTGTAGATCCAAAAGGGTGAATCTCTTCCTAATTCATTCTATGAAGCCTCTATTACCCTTATCCTTAAAACAGATAAGGACAGCACAAGGAAGGAAAACTATAGACCAATATCTCTGATTAATATAGATGCAAAGATTTTAAAGAAGATAGTAGCAAATCGTATCCAACAACTTATTAACAAGATCATAAACCATGATAAGTTAGGCTTTATTCCAGGAATGCAAGGTGGTTCAACATATGCAAAACCATAAATGTAATACATCATATTAACAGG
>NW_006201913.1:283406-284768 GCF_000334495.1 Tupaia belangeri chinensis | reverse complement strand
CAGATGACATGATTGTATATATAGAAGACCCAATGGTTTCCATGGAAAAATTACAGGAAGTAATACATGATTACAGTAAAGTTGCAGGATATAAAATCAATATACAGATATCGATAGCATTTCTATATATGAATAACAGGCAGAATGAGACATAACTGAAAAAAGTTATTCAATTTACCATAGCCACCAAAAGTATACGATATTTAGGAATAAATCTAACCAAAGAAGTTAAAAGACCTCCAGAAGGAAAACTATAAGAAGCTAAAAGAGGAAATTCAAAATGACACAAGAAAGTGGAAGGACACCCCATGTTCATGGATTGGAAGAATTAATATAATCAAAATGGCAATTGTACCCAAATAAATCTACATATTTAATGCAATCAAAATCATAAAATTCATATGGAATCATAAAAGACCCCACATTGCCAAAAGAATTCTACACAAGAAGAGTGGAGTGGGCGGTATCTCACTCCCTGACCCAAAAACATACTATAAAGCTGTGGTAATCAAAACAGCATGGTAGTAACACAGTAACAGACATGTGGACCAATGGAACAGAATAGAGTCCCCAGAAATAAATTCCCAAACATTCAGTCAACTGATTTTTTTTTTGAGAGGTTTTTGCTATAGGGCGCATGCGTTCGCCAGACAGAGAGAGACATAGAGACAAAAGTGAGAAATCACCCCCCAGAGGGGATGGTCACGCCGCAATCCCTTCTCCTCCATTCTCCTCTTGGGATCTTGGACACGCACGCACATGCGCCCGGCGTGAGTTTTAAGCTACGGGGTCTGGGACACGAACCGTGGTCAACTACGTAGGAGTCCAGTGACAGCCATTATGCTAACTGTTGGTTCCCCAGTCAACTGATTTTTGACAAGGAGTACCAGTCAATTCAGTGGGCAAAAGAAAACCTCTTCAGCAAATGAGGCTGGAAAAACTGGATTTCCACTTGCAGAAAGATGAATCTAAACTCCTACTTCTAACCTTTGACAAAAATTAATTCAAGGTGGATCAAGGATCTAAATCTAAAACCTCAAACTATAAAGCTACACCTGGAAAACTCTGGGGAAACTCTGGGAGATATTGGGGTAAGCAAAGACTTCTTAAATAAGACCCTCAAAGCACAGTCAATAATCCCAAAAATAGACAAGTGGGATTACATTAGATTAAGATGTTTCTGCATGGCAAAAGATACAGTAGTTAGTAAATCCACAGCCCTCAGAATGGGAAAAGATTTTTGTAAACTATGCATCAGATAAGGGACTGATAATCAGAATACACAACGAACTCAAGCAGCTGTCCTAAAAAAAAAAGATAATTAATCCTATTAAAAGATAAGAGAGTGAGTTGAAAAAAACC
>NW_006201913.1:281666-282868 GCF_000334495.1 Tupaia belangeri chinensis | reverse complement strand
CTATGTCCCCACTTAATATATACCAAGTATCTGCACTCTACAACCAAAACTGATTGACTAAAAGATATACAAACACAAGATGGTGTGAATGCCAGATGTGGTGTGTGTGGAGGAGCGGGGCCTAGGGAAGGACATTTGGAAGAGGGATACAGAGGCAGAGTATTGACGGGATGGGGAAGTGTGGTGTAATCTGTTGAAGATATTTTGATCAACAGGACTGGGTAGAATTGTTCACATATTGAAATGTTCACTTCTTATGCTAAACAGTGTCATTGCCTGTATATACAAATAAATTAATTAATAAATAAAGAAAATGGATAAATGTAATACCTCTGTTAACTAATGTGATTATATGAGGGGCAATATTTCTGAGTTTTTCCAGTCTTCTCATAAATATATAGTCATCTTTGGGTCAAATGAGGAGGTGCTGCTGATGTTGGGAGAGGTTTCTCATTATTGAGGACTTAGCTGGCTTTTGGTTTATCTAGGGGGACCTTGATTAAGACAATTAGCCTCTTTCATAATTCCTCTCCTGCTGCAGCCAGATAGCCTGGATTTTCTTATTAAAAATTTGTTTCACATCACTGAGGCAGAGTTCTAAAGAATCACAAAAATGCACTGAGGACCATCAAGACCCAAGGTTAATATTAACATATTCTAATGGTCTGAGCAAGTTAAAACTTTTACACCAGGCTCAAGCCTTAAAGGATGTCCTCTTTCACTTTCACCACCAGTGGTTGAACTATTAGAGAAAAGAATGAGAATGAATCAGCTCCTATGGAAATTCTGTTCCAGGGGTTTGAACCCACCCCAGAGGTCAATATTCTTTGTTTAAATGTCTTCACTTCCAACTTCCTATCCCTATCTAAGAAAGAAACCCTTTTCCTTAAGATAATAAATATAGTCCTGGGTGCTCACGTCTTTATTTTGTTTTTCTTTCTTTCTTTCCTTTCTTTTTTTCATTCTCTCTCTCTCTCTGTCTCTCTCTCTCTCTGTCTCTTCTTTCTGTCTTTCTTTCTCTTTCTTTCTTTCTTTCTTTCTTTCTTTTTTTTTCTTTTTCTATCTTTCTTCTTTGTTTTTTGTTTTTTGTTTTTTTTTTTTTTTGAGAGGTTTTTGCTATAGGGTGTGTGCACTTACCAGAAAGACAGAAAGTGAGAAATCCCCCCCCCCCGGGGGGGGGGGGCACAGCCCAATCCCTTCTT
>NW_006201913.1:276106-281630 GCF_000334495.1 Tupaia belangeri chinensis | reverse complement strand
TTCTCCTCTCGGGATCTTGGGCACACACACACACACACACACACACACACACACACACACACACACACATGCCTGGCATGAATTTAAGCCACTGGGTTCAGGGCTCAAACCATGGTCGACTCCATGGGAGTCCAGAGACACAACTATTATGCTAACTGCTGGTCCTTTGATCAACAGACTAAATACAAGTTGCCTCACTAATATTGTTGTTCCCATCCGTGCCATGTGCCCTTTATCTTGTGATTGACCTACTCATCTCATACTGCCCAAACTCCTGCCCATGCTGGTATTTATCGAGAGCCTTTATTATAAGAGATGACATTTGAAATGCAAATAAAGAGCAGAGATATAAGAATTTAAAATACGGTGATGAATTAGGTGTAAGTCCACTGTGGATGCCCTGAACATCAGGCTTTAGAAGAATTTTGCTCACTAGAGACTCCAGGCTTTAGAAGAATTTTGCTCACTAGAGACTCCAAGTCTCCTATCAGGTACTCCAAAGAGAAACAATATTTATTTAGAGACATACAAGAAACTATGCCAGTATCCTTTCATTTGCAGACAAATTTCATCACCAGTCAGTCTCCACTGATGCAGGGGAAAAATACTATTTTCTTCTTCTGATTAATCTATGAGTATTATTGTTATTATTCTTATTATTAATGATTACTTTTAAGGTTTTTGCCATAGTGCATGTGTGCTTGCCTGAATGACAGAGAGAAAGAGACAGAGAGAAGGAAAGTGAGAAATTACCCTTTGGGTGGGATGGCTATGTTGCAATAAATTTTCCTCTACTCTCCTCTTGGAATTCTGGGCATGTACACTTAACTGTTGTAATATTCAAGCCACCAGGTCCAGGATTAGAACCACAGTCAGCCATGTGGAAGTCCAAAGGCCTTAACACTGTGTTACCTGCTGTACCAAAATTATTTTTGGTTTTGGATTTCTCAGCATGTAAATAGTTCTCCTATGAGATCTTCTAATTTGCCAAGACATTTCTTTTTGTACAATACCATCAAAGAATACAACAGAATTCATAATAATCATTCAACTTATTACAAAGTATAGATGGAATATAACCAATTTTGACACCCATGTAGAACTTTTTTTGCTATTTTTAAAAATTGTTTTTTCAGGACCAGAAGATGGTGTAATGGCTACATTACTGGACTCCCATGTAGTCAATCGTGGTTTGAATCCTGGACCTGGTGGCTTAAACTCACACTGGGTGAGTGTGCATGCATGCATGCCCAAGATCCCGAGAGAAGAATGGAGGAGAAGGGATTGTAGCATGGCCATCCCCCCTGTGGGGCAATATCTCACTTTCTATCTATCTTTCTGTAAGCACATGTTCCCTATAGCAAGAACCTCTCAAAAAATATTTTTCTATAGGGTGCATGCCCTCACCAGGAGAGACAAAGAGAGAGGAAAAGTGGAAAATCAGTTCCTTATGGGTGATAGCCATGCCACAGTCCCTTCTCCACCATTCTCCATTCAGGATTTTAGGCACTCATGAACAACGTTTCCAAGTCACGAGGTCCTGGACATGAACCATTCAGTCAACCCTGTAGGATCTGGCTACCTTAACCACTATGCCAACAGGCCTACTCCTCTGTTGATATTTGTGTCAGATAATTCTTTGTGATAGATGTTGTCCTGTGCTTTCTAAGATGTTGAGCATCTCCTTGCCTTCAACCCATCAAATATCAGGGACACCTCCTCAGTTTTAACAAACAAAATCTTCTCCAGACACTACTAAGTGTCCTCTAGGAGCACAATTATCCATGTTGATAATCACTGGACAGGAGCATAAGACATGGAAACATCTCAACAAATCTGACTTAAAACTAACCCTTACAGGGTACATAACTTGGGCAGATCAGTTAAGCCTTCTGAGTCCCATTTCTGCAAATGTAGAAAAAGGTCCTAATAGTATAATCTCATGGCATTTTAACTTGTAAAAATTAAATGATACAATCCGTGTAGTAATCAAATCTCAGTCCATGGTGTATTAAGAGATCTAAATGAACTTCCTTTAATTACCAAATGTTTTTAAAAGGAAGGTTGAGTGACAGCTCTTTTTTTTAGAGACATTTTGCATAGGGGGCACATACACTCACTACAGAGACAGAGAGACACAGAAAGTGAGAAATCACCACTCCATAGAGAATGGCCAAGGGGCAGTCCCTTCTTCTCCATTCTCCTCTCAGAATATTGGGCATGCACACTCATGTGCCCAGAGTGAGGTTTAAGCCCCAGGTCTTGAGCTCAAACAATGGCCCACTACATGGGAGTCCAGCAACATAACCATTACACCATCTGCTGGTCCCCTGACAGCTTTTTGAAAAACAGTTTTTTATTAATTTTTTTTTTATAAGGCAAAAATTACAAAACCTTTTATTAACAGAGAACTTTACATACTTTTGTTTGTTATTTTTTTTTCCTTTTCCCCTGCCCCCACTATCTACCACCCACTTCCCTCCCTTACAATCTCTGGTATCTACACTTACCTTCTCTACTATCATATCTTTCAAATTATTGTTTGATGCAAAGTGATGATTATAGATGACTTAATGTCAAATGGAAAGACCTGAAGATATGACAAATCTTAACTTTGCTACAAATTTGAAATTTTTTTTATAAAGTTTTTCATTTTCAGTTTTATAAAGCAAAAATTACAGGACTTTTTCCTCCACAGATAAATTTATATTCTTTTGTTTGTTAAATGTTTCTTCCCTTTAAACCTTCATCCACACTTCCCCATCCACCACCTATCACTCATTTCTCTCCCTTACAGTCTTTGGTATCTACTTATTCTCTTTACTCTTATATTTTTGAATGTTTCAATTTCTTACATAGAGTGCAAACTTTCAGTATATATTGAGTGGGGATATACAGTGTGTATCTTTCAAAGTCTGGCTCCTTAGGCTTCACATTAAGTCCTCTCTATTCATCCACTTAGTAAATGAACTAAAGAGAAGACTGTCCCTGAGAGACTTATGAATGGTCAAAAGGCATGTGAAAAAATGTTTGAAGCCTCTTAAATGCAAATTAAAATACGAAGAGATACCATCAAACCCCAGTTATAATGGCTAGGGTCAAAAAAAGAATGATAATTGCCAGTGAGGCTGTGATGAAAAGGAAACTCTCTTACACTGTTGGAAAAGTAAATTAGTACAACCTCTAATATGAAGGTTTCTCAAAAACCTTTAAGTAGAACTACCATATACTAAGTATGAAATTTTTATGTGTCTCATGAAAAGCATTGCTAATCTAAGAATTTTGGTAGCTGTCTAAGGCTTCATAGCATAATGCAATTCTCTCTCTTGATGAGGAAAGGACAGCAACTTTCTGTAGATATCAGGTACTCAGTCTACATCTCAAGTCAACATTTGCAGTTCCAAAGGACCTAGTCAGGTATCTCAGACTTTGAGGAACAGTTTAAGTTGGGATTGATCAAAATGCTAAGGAGGTTAGATATCAAGAGGAAAGTGAGTTCAAGGAGCAGTAATAATGACAGTATTTACCTGACTGCTAACTTGATCTCTTGGGATAAGAGAGTGATCAGAAAAGTATTTCTTTCTGCCCTGACCAGTGTCCCACAGGGACATCAAGTGCCCAGGAGTTGGATTTATAGGAGAGAGAGGTGCCAAATGAGCAGATATTAGAAGCTGTAAATATCTCCTCTGTTGTTGTCCTTGACAGGACGTGGCTGACTTTTTATGTAGTCCTAAATCTAGCTATGAAATTGATGCTTTATTCATTCCTCTGCCTTGTTTGAGAACAGAGCTTTAGTCTTTATGATCATCCATCCAGGGAGGAATTCAGACTTCCACATGGATACTACCTTCTCAGCAACCCCAACTAAGTGAGTCTGAGAATCCAACAGGTATTGCAAGAAAGGGTCACAGAAAATAGAAACTGAGAATGTTCACCTGAGAGCCCAAACGAGTATAGCCCAGAGTCACAAAATCACTGTGGTTGCTTGCTTGCTTGACTAATTAATTTATAGTTAATTTATTTAATATGTTTAAAATGTTTCCCTTATGTGGTTAACTTGATTCTGATCCCCCTTGATTGCCTCCTTCTCATTCTCCATCATTTCCCACCTTCCTCTCACACTGTCTCTGGTGTCTATTGTTGCTCTCCATGTCATTATACCATCCAATATTTCGGTTTCTGCATTATAGTGCAGATATTTATTATAAATTAAACAGAAACATATAATTCCTCTCTTTCATAGTCTAGCTAGCTTCACTTAGACAATATTTATGGATATCTTTGATTGAGCTTATATGCAGCGTATTGTGGTTGTGAAAATTAATTTTATATGTTGCAGTGATATGCAGTAAATGAATATAAAGCAAATAAAATTTTTAAATAACACAAAATGTAAACAAACAAAAACAAAGACAAAAATGTCTGTTAGACTCAGCAATGTTGGTGAGTATGTAAATCCAATTGGAGAAAAATAAAGGGGTCTCAATAAATTTAGCACATTTCCATGGAAATTTTCAGTAAGTGAGTAGGAAAAAGTAATATTTTGTTTTAAGGAACATGCACTGAAGGGTGGGCTATTTCACTTAATTTTTAAGATGGTTGCTTTATTTATTATAAAAATCAGACCAATGGATGACTTACAAACATTACTTTGCAACAGCAGCTCATGAGACATACATTTTGAAGTATCTTCTCTCAAGTTGGGTAGTCACAAGGAAAAAAATCAGTTTTATTTGACAGGACACTGGGAAAAACGAAAGAGTTACACATCAGTTATTTCATTACTGCCCTGACTGAAAGCATTTTTGTAATTTGCTAGTCTTTTCTTTGTCAAAATTGTCTTTGCAGATCTTTGCTTTTTCATATCAAGTGTTGTTTGATTTTGTTCTTTCTAAGAATTGAGGGTTTTGCACTGTTTTCTATTTTCTTTTTAGCTATGACAAATGGATAGATAAATTTCTTAAGGGGTTCTATGTGCAAAGTTTAAAATTTGGAGTGGTCACACTTATTAGTCAGTCATTTCACAAACCTACACCGCTCATTGCTTTATGCATCTTAGTTTATTATCTGGGACTCATGTGCTCACTACAGAGAGACACAGAGAGAGAGACAGACAGAGAAAGAGAGAGAGAGAGACAGAGAGAGAAATAATGAGAAATCATCCCCCAGGGATGATGACCACATCACAATTCCCTCTCTTCTACTTTCCTGTCAAGATTTTTGACATGGATGCCCATGTGCCCAATGTGATTTTCAAGCTGTCAGGTTTGGGACTTGAACCACACTATCGACCATGTGAGATCCAGTGCCTCAATCTCTATGTCACTTGTTGGGTGTCCTCTTTACTTTTATATTTTATTTTTAGTATACATTTAATCAGTATATATCTTTACAGTGTACAAGATTGCTATTTCCGGCATGAATACTATACCTATCAGTCAAGACAAACACATTACCACACGTTTTTATCAGAAAATAACATTTGATTTCTATGTCAATTTAATATGTTTTTCTTCTCTTTCCC
>NW_006201913.1:251212-276049 GCF_000334495.1 Tupaia belangeri chinensis | reverse complement strand
CCGTCTCTCCCTCCCTCTATTACTCATTGCCATATTACCCCTATCCTTACTATCTCTAGTATCTGCAGTTGCCCTCCCTACTACTATACTTTCCAAACACTATTTTTATGATAGAGTGAAGGAATTGGGTATATATTGAGTGGGGACATAAAAAGTCTGTATTTCATGGTCTGGTTTGCTTTTCTTAGCATCAAGTCTTCCATATTTATCCACTTCCTATCAAATGTCAGGGTCTCATTGTTTTATGGCTAAGTAGTATTTCATAGAATATTATGCCACATTTTTCAACTCACTCATCTATTTTTGGACATTTGGGCTGATTCCACTTCTAAGCAATTATAAATAATGCTTCAGTAAACATGAATGTGCAAGCGTTTTTCAGACTGAGGGATTTTTCTATCCTTTGAGTAAATACCTAAGAGTGGAATTATTGGGTCATATTGTAGTTCTATTTGTAAGTTTCTGAGGAATCTCCATATCATTCTCCACAGTGGTTATTCTAATTTGCATTCACACCAACAGTGTAGCAGAGTTCCCTTTTCACCACAGCCTCTTCAGCACTTATCATTCTTTATATTTTTAATTTTAGCCATTCTGACTGAAGTTAAGTGGTAACTCATTGTGGTGTTGATTTGCATTTCCCTTGTGATAAGAGAGGTTGAGCATGTTTTCATATGCTTTTTGGCCATTCAGATGTCTTCTTTGGGGGATTTTCTGTTCAACTCATTTTCCCATCTTTTAATAGGTTTGATTATTGTTTTGTGAGTAAACTGCTTGAGTTCCGTGTACATTCTGGTTATCAGTCCCTTATCTGAGGTGTAGTTTGCAAATATTTGCAAATATATTCTCCCACTCTGAGGGTTGCCTTCTCACTCTATTGTTTCTTTTGCTGTGCAGACATCTTTGCTTTTTTTGCTTTAGAGTGTCTTCTGAATCTTTTGTATAATAAATTTTCTTTGTAACATTTGTTATCTTATGCCACATTTGTTTTATTATTCCTTATTCCACATGAGTTTTGTGATTAAATTTAACTCATGTGGAATTATTTACTTTAACTTAATGATAATTTGATACCATGTTATAAACACATTCTTTTGTGTTCATCTAAAATCATGTATATATTTTCATTAGCATATTTGGATCCATTAGTTTGTATGGTACAAAATTTTATCAATAGATACCATTGGTATTTTTTTCCCACTGCTTCTTTAAAAATATATATTTTAATATTATATATCTAGATCTTTTTGATTTAACCTGAAATTAGAGACCTTGGTTGATATAGTTCAATAAACATTTTAAAGTGTTTCTTCAATAATTTCTTTTTGTATTCTCAGTTCATTTTATTAAATACAGTCGTTTTGAATCTGTTCTATTTACTTGGTTATATATTCCCTATATTTCTCTCTTTTTAAATGTTTCTATAAATACACAGCACAAAGTAGTCACATCAGAATGTAGTTCCAAGTCCACGGGAAGCTTGCCAACTGGAATCTTTCTGCTATTTCTCCACTATTACAGGGCTACATTCATGGGGTACTAGGACAGCGTGTGACTGAAGAACCTTCAGTGTCTTCATATTTCTGCATGAAAAGGTTCCCTCATTACTCAACATCCCCTGATACCATCAATTAGTCTCCCTCTTATTCATTTTATGCAAGATGCCCTCTTTCCCAGATGTCTTTGCAGCTCCTGCCCTCTCTTACTTGAAGTCTCTACTCAAATGTCATCTTATCTGCCAGTTAAGAGTACACTTGTCCACTCTCTCATTTCTACATAATTTCATTGACCTCAAATAACCTGTTACTATGTGATGTGTCACACAATTATTTTTTTATCAGCTCATACTATCCAGCAGTAATTCTTAAGTGTTTTAGTTTCTTAGCAACTTGAATATTCATTATCTATATAGTACATGGAATTTGGTGGACTTTCAGGTTATATTATGCAAATTATGTGAAAAGTTGGAGAAGGGTTGAGAATGGGAAAGAAATTCCCAATCAGGCACAACATGGGAGGGTAAGGTGTACTAAAGAGGAGAGGAACCATATACAAAATAAAGAGAATGTGACAGCCCAGCAGTCTAACAATTGATGAGGCTGGATCTCACATGGTGGACCATAGTTCAAATCCTGGCTCTGGCGAAAAATCATGGCTGAATAGAGAAAGAGAGGAGAAGGTCATGTGACATGGCCATGTTTCATAAGGGTGTGCTTTATCCCCCCCCACCCTTTTTTTCTGTGTTTTTTTTTTTTTTTTAATGAGGTTTTTGCTACAGGGTGCGTACGCTCACCAGACAGACAGAGAGAGACAGAGAGACAGAAAGTGAGAAATCACCCCCCAGGGGGGATGGCCACACCGCAATCCCTTCTCCTCCATTCTCCTCTTGGGATCTTGGGCACGCACACACATGTGCCCAGCGTGAGTTTTAAGCCACCGGGTCTGGGACGCAAACTGCAGTCAACTACATGGGAGTCCAGCAACATAGCCATTATGCTAACTGCTGGTCCCTACTTTTCTGTTTTTTTTTTTTTTTTTTTAGTGAGTACATGCACTCTCTGGCAGTTAAAAAATGTGGAGAGATCAATTTATCCATTAAAAACCATAAATTGCGGGAACCAGCAGTTAGCGTAATGGCTATGTCGCTGGACTCCCACGTAGTCGACCGTGGTTCATGTCCCGGACCCGGTGGCTTAAAACTCACGCCAGGCGCGTGTGTGTGCGTGCCCAAGATCCCGAGAGGAGAATGGAGGAGAAGGGATTGCGGCGTGACCATCCCCCCGGGGGGTAATTTCTCGCTTTCTGTCTCTATGTCTCTGTCTGTCTGGCGAGCGCATGTGCCCTACAGTGAAAATCTCTCCAAAAAAAAAAAAAAAAAAACATAAATTGCATTTCAACTATGGAAGCAATTTTAAAAATTATCATTTAATTGTTTATCCCAGCATGAATGCATTGTATGTTGGTACAAAGTTATTAACATATACATTATCATTGTCAGTAAAAGTTAGTACTTTTTGTGAACTCTGTGAGCTAACTCTAAGTTATTCTGAGAGACAAATGAATCACAGTAATTTCTTTTTCCTGGTAGTCATGTCCATCAACTGGAACCAGATAATGATACAAGAATTTCAGATTTTCTTCTTCTGGGACTTTCAGAAGAACCAGAATTACAGCCCCTCCTATTTGGGATTTTCCTCTCCATGTACCTGCTCACGATGATTGGAAACCTGCTTATTATCCTTGCCATCATTTCCAATTCTCACCTGCACACCCCCATGTACTTCTTCCTCTCCAACCTGTCCTTCATAGACATCTGTTTCACCTCCACCACTATTCCAAAGATGCTGGTGAATATCCAGACACAGAGCAAGATCATCACCTATGCAGGCTGCATCACCCAGATGTACTTCTTCATGCTCTTCGTAGCATTAGATGACTTTCTCCTAGCAGTGATGGCCTATGACCGGTATGTGGCCATCTGTCACCCTCTACACTATACGGTCATCATGAACCCTCGGCTCTGTGTGTTGCTAGTTCTTTTTTCCTGGATTGTGGGTGTACTGATTTCATTATTACATACCTTAATGACATTGAGGCTGTCCTTTTGTACACAAGTGGAAATCTCCCATTTTTTCTGTGAACTTAATCAAGTGGTCCACCTTGCCTGCTCTGACACCTTTCTTAATGACATGGTGATCTACTTTGCATCTCTGCTGCTGGTTGGTGGTCCATTCTCTGGGATTCTTTACTCTTATTATAAGATAGTTTCCTCTGTTCATGCAATCTCATCAGCTCAGGGAAAGTATAAAGCATTTTCCACCTGTGCCTCTCACCTCTCAGTTGTCTCTTTATTATAGCACAATTATAATTGTGTACCTTAGTTCTTCTGTTATCCACAATTCTCACTCAAGTGCAGCAGCCTCAGTGATGTACACCTTGGTCATACCCATGTTGAACCCTTTCATCTACAGTCTGAGGAACAAAGATGTAAAGACGGCTCTGAGAAGTTTCCTGTGGAGGAAAACTATTAAAGGATCAAGTGTCCTCATAGTGAAGAAATGTGCTTGTTAGCAGGACTCAAAACATCAGGTAATAATGGTGAAAATCAGTCCAGATTCTGGAAGACTTTTTCCATTCAGTTATATTCTGGGTTGTCCATACCTTTGTTTTCAACCTCTCTATTTAATATAAATACTTTGCTTTTCTACTCTGATATCTAGATAGCTTTTTCCTCAACTCATTTTTGTATTTTCACAAGGTTATCCCAACCATAGATCTGAAATACTTGGAAATCCCCATTAATATCATGGACAAACATGAATTTACTAAAAATATTTTTTCTGCAATGACATATACTGAATAAGTTTTCCTATATTCTATGAAAATATCATATGCTGTACTTTATTTATGGGAACAAGATAACTACACTGGATTGCTAAGGTCAAAAATATAATTCAGGGGCAAGTTGGTGGCATAGTGGTTAATGTGCTGGCTGGCACATGGCAGACTGTAGTTCAAGTTCTGGAACTGGCAGCTTGAAAATCATTTTGGGCATGTTTGCATTTGTGCCCAAAATCCAGGCAGGAGAAGGGATTACAGTATGACGATTCCAACTTTAGAGTGATTTCTCACTTTCCTTCTCATTGTATCTTTCTCTTTTTCTCTCCAGTGAGTGTGCACACCCTATAGCAGAAGCTTTCAATGACAACAAAACTTGAAAGTAGAAAAAAAATCTGATATAATTTAAAAATGTTCTGTCCATAATTCCATGAAATGGTACAGTTTAGCACAGAAACTTTGGTATATAAATTGTCATTGGATTTTATTCCCATCTGTAAGATCATATATCTTTCCTAGCCTGGTGCCTGCAGTGCCTTCATAGTCACCAGAAATAAGTCATTGCTATCTATGTTACTCCAGATGGAATCTATTTGTGATGATACCTTTCAATAAATTGTTTGTCTTTTTATGACCTTAATGTCAGAGATCAATTTAAAGATGATTGCCCAAATTTTGACCTATGAATTGTACTCCTATGCAGAGTATTTTTCTTTAACTCTCTTTATCTACTTAGTTATGTGTAAAAGATTAGTGTTCATGTATAAAAGGGATTATTCATTTTGGTGAAGGCTGATTTGGTTTGACTTATGCTTTATTATTAATAATATCATCCTACTTCATATTGAAAATTTCCTGTGCTGCCTAAATATACAAAAACCAATGAAACCCTGGCATTTGATATGAAGTGGACAAAAATGGAAGATTTACTGCTAAATGAAACAAGCTAATCTGTTTCTCTAAATGAAACATATCCATCTTTTTTAAAGTTTGTCATAATCATCAAAGGGGCAATGAGTGTCTATTGTCAGTATCATCTATATCTTCTTTATGCCTAGATATCTTTTTTACTATTCATGATCAAAGCATTCCTCACAAGTAACCTTGAATTTCTGTGCAGTTATGCTATTCTGGGTTACAAGTATTTCTGCACAAACATACATATCTGGCTAACCTCTCCTGGTTTCCTGGAAAGGAATCTTGTCTTAGTTACTTTCTAACACAATCTTGTCAAGCAACTGAATAATGAAATAATCATGAATGGAGTGTTCAAAGATCAGAAATAAAAAGGAGTCAAAATACAAAGCAGAAGATTATTGTGATTGCCCTACATTCTGTTCACTTTGTTATTGTATTAGTTAGTTACTGCTTCATATCAAGCCATCCTAAAGAAAATGATTTTTTGTAATACATTAGTTAGCTGATGTGATTACATGGGGGTAATATTTCTGAGGTTTTCTGATCTCCTCATTAATCTGTAGTTATCTCCAAGTCAAATGAGGAAGTACAGTTGATATTGGCAGAAGTTCTTCATCTATTGAGAACTTGGAAGTCTATTGTCTGATTTAAGGGCAGTCTTGACTACAACAACTAACCCATTCCACATTTTCTTTCCTCCTGTAGCTGAGTAGCATGGATTTGTTCACATGGCTGTGACAGGGTTCCATGGAATTGCAAAAATTGATCATTGTGAATCATTGCAAATATCAACATATTCAAATGGTCAAAGCAAATTAAAACTTCTACATTTGGCTCAAGTCTAAATAACAAGACTTTGCCCTCAGTGACTGAGTAATCTTAGAGAAATAAATGTGAATGAAGCCCCTATGGAAATTCTACTTCAGGAGTTCAAGCCCCTCACAGAGGTAAATATTTATTGTTTGTCCCTCACTTACAAGTCTCTATCCATATATAAAAAAGAAATAATTTGTTTTCCTTAAGAAAATGTACCCAGTGTTGGGACTTCATGTCTAAATGTTTAATTAATAGTCTAGCTACAAATTGTTTTAGTAATATTGTTAATGTTGTCCCCATTTCTGTCATATATCACTTGTCTTGTGACAGAACTATTCATTTCATAAGACCCCCCCAAATTTGTACTGGTATTTATTAAGAACCTTTATTAGGAGAGCTGACAAGTGAAATGCAAATAAAGAACAGAAATACAAGAATTTAAATGAAGGTGGAGAATTAAGGTGTAAGACCATTTTAGATGCCCTGAATATAAGGCTTGAGAAGATACGGGAGTCACTAGAGACTTCAAGTTACTTTGGGGTACCTGGCCTCCTCACTTATTATCATACATATTACCATCAACAGATAATTTTCCATGTTTGTGTCCCTTAAATGTTTTTTTTTTTTGAGAGGTTTTTGCTATAGGGCACATGCACTCACCAGAAAGACAGAGAGAGACAGAGAGACAGAAAGCGAGAGATCACCCCCCCACCAGGGAGGATGGCCACACTGCAATCCCTTCTCCTCCATTCTCCTCTCAGGGTCTTGGGCATGCACGCACACACACGTGCGTGAGTTTAAGCCACCAGGTCTGGGACTCGAACCACATTCTACTACATAGGAGTCCAGTGACATAGCCATTATGCTAGTTGCTGGTCCATTTTTGTGTCCCTTAAATGTTTTGCTTATTTTTTTCAGCTTGATTCCATCCCTCCCACCAGTTTCCCATTTTCCATCCTCCTCCTACACTGTCTCTAGTACTCACAGTTGCTCTCTATGATTTTACGCCTTCCAATCTTTCAGTTTTTCCAAGTGCAGACATTCAGTATATATTAAGTGAGGACATACAATGCCTCTCTTTCAGATTCTGGGATATTCTTTGTGAGTAGTTTTTTTTGTTTACCGTGTCCATTCTTTTAACACTTGTAAGAAATTTCTATTTCTATTCTTTTTTATTTTTAAGAGAGATTTTTTGCTATAGGGCACATGCACTTGCCAGAGAGACAAAGACAGGTAGAGAGAGATCACCTTCTCCCTCATGGAGGAAGGCCACACAGCAATCCTTTCTCCTCCTCTTAGGACCTTGGGCACATACACACACACATGCCCAGTAGGAGATTTAAGCCATTGGGTCCAGGCCTCAAACTGTTGTTGAATACATGGGAGATCAGTGATGTAACCCTTATGCCATCACCTTATTCCAAGGTTTCAATTCTTATTGCCTGTTGTGTTAGATGTACAGGGATTAAATGTTTTTTGTAGAGTTTTTCCTATTCATCTAAATTTTCCAATATTGGCAAAAATCATTTGTGGTCTTCTTTTATTAAATACTTAATGTCTATACCATATGTAGTGATGTTGTCCTTTGCATTCATGGATAGTAACAAATAGTCTCTTATCAGCCTTTCACAGAGAGAGAGAGAGAGAGAGAGAGAGAGAGATCAGTAAATACCCATGATCAACTATAAAATTCACAATATGTGAAAGCTTACATTTTCAAGAGGAGCAATTAATGTAATGATGTAAATGTGAAGAATATCTACAAAAGTAAAATACCATCGTTCCAGATATTTATTGACAATAAAAATTATACCAACAATGTTAGAGTTGCCTAGGATAGTTTATTCCATAGGCCTAAGGTAACCCATCAAAATACAGGTTGAGGGCCAGTTATGCTATGAAGTGGTTATGGCAGCTGGAACCCACATGGATGACTGCATGGTTTAAGTCACAAAACTGGTGGCTTGCAAAGCACCCCAGGCACATGTGCATGCGTGCAAAAATCTCAAAAGAAGATTAAAGGAGACGGGGTTGCTAAAGGATATAGAAACACAGTATATAGATATAAATACCAGATATAGTGTGTGTGTGAAATTGGAGGGCCGGAGGAAGGGCATTTAGAAGAAAAATAGGGAGGCAAAGCATTAATGGCACAAAGAAATGTGGTATTATCTGTTGAAGATATTTTGTAGTTTTATCAACTGTACTAGGGAGAAATATTCACCTGTTGAAATATCCATTTTGTAAGACAAATAATAATGTGATTGAATGTATAAAAGAAAATGAAATAAAAAATTTAAAAATAAAGAAAGAAGAAGTGGTTGCATTGTGGCCATCCTCCCTGGAAATGCCTCCTTACTTTTCCTCTTTCTCTCTGTCTCTCTCCAGTGATCACATGCAACTTATAGCAATTTTTGGCTTTCAAGGTTTACTTATGTGTTTATTGTTGGTAAAAATGAAATTAGTGCAGCTACTGTGCAGAACAATATAGATTACTCAAAGATCTACAAATAGAACTAACAAATCATCCTGTAATTCCACTCATGGGTATCCACCCAAAGGATAGGAATGCACTCAGTCAGAAAAACACTTGCAAATCCATGTTCATTATGTCATTATTCACAATTGCTTAGACATGGAACCAATCCAAATATTCACAAACAGACAAATTTTCAGCAAATTAAAAAATGCATATATATACAGGTTGAATTCACTTTACCTGAAATGGTTGGGGCTGGAAGTGTTTTGAATTCTAGATTTTTTCCTTGTTTTGAAATATTTCTGTGTGTACACTGAGATATCTTGTGGATTGAATACAAGCCTAAACACTGAATTTAGTGTCATTTCATATACACCTATACACATGCCTGAAGGTAGCTTTATAGATTTTTGTATTGCACCTTTTATACAATGACCTATGACATGAAATTATGAACTGAGGCTCAAATTGGTGCTGAAAGCATTTTAGATTTTGAAACTTTTCAGATTTTCAATTTTTAGAACTTGAATGTCCATTCCGTGTGGGACAAATGAGACTTTCCAAATTGTTTCTTATCCTAGTTTGGGAATAACTACAGAAACAGGAAAATAGTAATGGGGGAATGGTTGGTTGGATATCAGAGAGGAAAGAAAGCTTTTGAAAACAAATAACATACATTTTATAAAACTGTAGAGAGCAAAGAAATTGAAACACCAGGAAATATAGATCGAGGGGAAAATATTTAACAAAAACAAAACTATAAAGTTATCTACTGATGAAAATGTACATGACAATATCTATTACTTGACTAAGATGTACTATATTCACACTGGAAAAGTCACTTTGTATGCTGTAAAGTTGTACAGTGATTAAATGTAAATAAATAAAAGTAATAAAAATGAGAGAGATTTAAAAAGATGGTACAAGTTCTAATTCAATAATCTAATTAAAGAATCACTATTTCTGGCTCTGAGGCTTAGAGTCTTTCATTTACGTAAACAGCTTAAATGTGATCCTTTGATCCTTTGCCTCAGAAGAATTGTCCCAGAACCCTCTTTATGTCTTTATTCCTCAGACTGTAGAGGAAGGGGTTCTGCATGGGTGTGACTACAGTGTACATCACCGCGGTTGCTGCACTTGAGTGTGAGTTGTGGGTAGCACCAGCACTAAGATACCCTCTTAAGCTTATACAATAAAATAAGGAGACAACTGACAGGTGAGAGGACAGTTGGAAAATACTTTTACTTCCCCTGAGCTGATGAGATTCTACATATAAAGGAAACTGTCTTGGAGTAAGAATAAAGAATCCCAGAAAAGGTTCCACATTCTACCAGTAAAGATGCAAAATTCATCATCATGTCATCAAGAGAGGTGTCAGAACAGGAACCTGTAAAAGTTCACAGAACATGTGGTGGATTTCCAAGTTGTACAGAAGGACAGTCACAGCACCAGTAAGAGATGCAACAAAGAAGTCAGGGCACTGATGATCTAGGACAACAGACCAGTAGTTACAGAGATGTCGACAGTCAATGATCACTGTAGTTCAGGGAGTGACAGATGGCCACAAACCAGTCTCGTCATCAAGATCAGCACAAAAATATCCCACCCTGAAGAGAGCATAAAAAAGTACATGTGGGTGATGCAGCCTGCAGAGGTGATGACCTTGCTCTGTGTCTGGATGTTCACTAGAATTTTAGGACAGCTTGGAGAGGAAGAAGTATATGGGTGCTTGTAGGTGAGAGTCCAATATGGTGACCAGGATGATTTGCTGGTTTCTTAACATAGTCATCACTGGGAGGAATAGCACAAAGAAAGGGTAGTAGTTTAAATTCACACAGAGATTAAGAGCTGTCAATTAACACTTCACTCATAAAAAAAAGGAATAAAAAAATGAATAGATACCAAATGTCTGCAGTCTATGGCAGAAACTGAAATATTAGAAGGTATAATAACAGAGATGGCAAGTGTAGATACCATAAACTATGTAGAAGAGGGTGTTTGGAGGGGATGTTTGCAGGGGTTGGTTGAAAGGGGTTCAGGGAAAATAAATTAACAGGCATAAAAATGGAAAATTATCCATTGAGAGTGATTTATATAGTAACACCATTGACTTGATCAGTGTGCAATGGATGTATGTTTTGGAGGCCATATTTTATGCTATTAAGATGTACAATGATTGGGGCCAGCAAATCGTATAGTGGTTACATAACTGGACTCCCACATGACCACCCACAGTTCGGGTCCTGGACCTGAGAACTCAGATCCAATGCTTATGCGCATGTTCCCCACATCCCAGCAGGAGAATGTGGAGAAGGGATTGCAGTGTGGTCATCACCCCTTTCACTGTCAGTCTATTTGTTGATTGCATGTCTTAAGGAAAAAATTTTTAAAAAGATGTAATATGATTAAAAGTCAAAGAAAAAGCTAAAAGAAATATTTTTTTCTACAATTTCTACTGAGATAAGCATGTTCAAAGAACCGATTTTTGTGATTAAATGTAATATTAAAAAACTGATTTTTTTCAATTTATTTTTAAAAGATATACAACTGTATGTATTTACTATACAGGTTTTGGATAATATAGATAATTTCTGGAATGGTTAAATCTAGATACTTAATTGATACCTCTCGTCACATGACTGTCATTGTGGTGGTGAGAGCATCACTTGCAGGAATAAAAGTTGTTTGGCTGAGTCCATGAGTGAATCATGAATGAATATGAGAACATAGAACACTACTGTATTCCACTGTACACATTTTTTGAGAGGTTTTTGCTATAGGGTGCATGTGCTCACCAACAAGACAGAGATACAAAGAGACAGAAAGCAAGAAATTACCTCCCCCAAAGGGGATGGCCATGCTGCAATCCCTTCTCCTCCATTTTCCACTTGGGATCTTGGGCACGTATGTACACATGCCCAGTGTGAGCTTAGGCTGCCAGGCCTTGAACTCAAACTGTGACTGGCTACATGAGAGTCCAGTAACATAGCCATTAGGCCAACTGCTGGTCCCATCCACTGTACCCTTTTTAAACACTGTACATTTCCCCTACTCTAAATTTTAACTATTTTTTTTCTTTAAGGATAAATTAAGACCAGCTGGCTGTAGCTTCTTTTTTTATTATTATTTATAAATTTAATCACTATACATCTTCACAGTGTACAACATGGTTTTCCCCAGCATGATTGCAATACATATTAGTCAAGTTAGAGACATTACTATATACATTATTATCAATAAATATTTTTGTGTCTCTTAAATATTTTGTTTGTTTGTTTGCTTGCTTTTTCCTAAATCCCTCCTTTCCATCCGCAATTACCGACTTCCTTCTATACTGTCTTTAGAATCCACATTTGCCCTTCCTGCTGTTATATCTTTTAATCTTTCCATCTCTCCTATAGAATATAGACATTCGGTATGTATTAAACACAATCACACAATGCCTATCTTTCGCTTAACATTAAATCTTCAATATTCATCCACTTTTTATAAAATGTCATGATCTTGATTTTTTTAATGGCTGAGTAGTATTCCACAATGTACACGTGCCACATTTCTTTCTGTCTATGTGTCTGTTCTTGAATGTTTGAGTTGATTCCATGCCCTAGCAATAGTTAATTTTTTAGCTACCAGAGTGAACAAGTGAGATATTTAAATTGTACAGAGAGGGAGAAATCTTTTTTTTGTTCGTTTTCTTTACAATTCAAAAGCAAAATGAGAAATAACGATTGACTGTTTTAAAAAATAATTAGAATAATAATAATATCGATTGGGGCAAGCATAGAAAAGATATTGAATGTTGAAACGGGGAGATTAGTGTCTCTGTATTGACTGACATGCATGGCATTCCCTTTTGAAAAAGCAATGTAATACACTGTAAAGTTATATGTAATTCAATCAAGATTATGATGATAAAAAAAAACATATATCTTTGCAGCATAGAAAATGAATCTTCCCAGCATGAATATACTGCCTCTTAGTCCAGTCAAAGATTTTATCATACATATCATTCTTTTTTTTATCCACATTCATGTTTATTGAAGTATTCACAATAGTGAATGCTAAGTGTTGAATAGCTAACAAACAGATTAAAACAATGTGGCAGGAGGGCAAAAGGAGGTAGGGAGCCTCAGGAAGTGCAGGTGAGGATCCTGGAGATGTTACGCCCAGCTGTGTTATTTTTTGCTTTGTTCTTTTTTATATATTTTTGCTATAGGATGCATATGCTTTCTGGAGAGACAGAAAGAGAAATCAACCCTAGGGAGATGGTCATGCTGCAACCCCTTTATACATATCATTCTTTTATTTTATTTTTTTTTGGAGAGATTTTCACTGTAGGGCGCGTGCGCTCGCCAGACAGACAGAGAGAGACATAGAGACAGAAAGCGAGAAATCACCCCCCGGGGGGATGGTTACGCCTCAATCCCTTCTCCTCCATTCTCCTCTCGGGATCTTGGGCACGCACGCACACGCACCCGGCATGAGTTTTAAGCCACCAGGTCCGGGACACGAACCACGGTCGACTACGTGGGAGTCCAGCGACATAGCCATTATGCTAACTGCTGGTTCCCTACATATCATTCTTAACATATAATTTTACACTTTGGGATCTGTTAAATATTTTGTCATAGAAGTTCTAGGAGATAATCAAATAAAACAAGTTCTACTTCCAGACCCTAATCAAGTGTTCACCATTTCTGCCTCTGGTGCCTTGAGCCACATTAACAAGTGCAATTCTGCACTTCTTCAGTACCAGGATCATTTATGATTTGATAGTTTCCCTCCAAAGGAGACTTCTTGGAGCCCCCAATATGTCTTTATTCTTCAAACTGTAGATGAAGGGATTCAGTATGGGCGAGACCACACTATACATCATTGAGGCTGTTGCACTAGAGTGTGAGTTGTAGGTATAGTAGAATGAAGGTGCACACTTATCATTGTACAATAAAATAAAGAGACAACCAAGAGATGAGAAGCACAGGTGGAAAATGTTTTGTACTTCCCCTGAGCTGATGAGATTAAATGAAGGGAGGAAACTATCTTATAGTAAGAGTAAAGGATCCCAACGAGGGGACTGCAAGCTAGCACTACAGTGGTAAAATAGATCACCATGTCATTAATAAATGTGTCAGAGAAGGCAAGGAGGACCACCTGATTAAGTTCACAAAAATAATGTGGGATTTCCAATGGCATACAGATGGAGAGTCACTACACCATTAAGCTATGTAACAATGAAATCAGAACACTTATGACCCAGGACAACAGAATCAGCAAGACACCAAGCCAAGGGTACATGATGACAGTGCAGTATAGAGAGTGAGAGATTTCTAAAAAACAGCCATAGGCCATCACAGTGAGGAAGATGTTATCCAATCCTGTAAAGAATAGGAAAAAAGAACATCTGGGAGATGCAGACTGCATAGGTGATGATCTTGCTCTGTGTCTGGATGTTCACTAGCATCTTTGTGAGAGTGGTGGAGGTGAGACCAATGTCCACAAGGGATAGGTTGGAGAGGAAGAAGTACATGGGGGTATGCAGTTGGGAGTCTGAGATGGTGGCCAGGATGATGAGCAGGTTTCCAATCACAATGATCATGTACATGATCAGGAAAATCTCATATAGGAGGGGCTGAAATTTGGGTTTCCCTGAAAGATCCAGAAGAAGAAATTCTGAAATTCTTGTGTCGTTCTCTGGTTTTATGTGATAGAAGTGACCATCAGAGGAAAGAAACTAAAGCAACTATTTCGCTCAAAATGGTTCATAGAGTTGACTAACACAATTCATAACATTACTCACATATTTCAATTCTACAGTTTATGACTTGAGTGAAGAAATTAATAGTTGTGGTTTTTTCATTACAGGGGGCATATACTTGTCAGAGAGACATAAATGTGGTGGGATCATGGTCATGGGACAATTCATTCTTCTCTATCTCTTCATTCTGCCATGATTTCAGCATGCATGTACACACGCCCAGAGTGTTTTGTCTTTTGGGTTTTTTTGAGAGTTTTTTTTCTTTTTTTTTCTTTTTTTTTTTGCCATAAGGTGTGTGCACTAGCCAGAAAGACAGAGAGACAGAAAGCAAGAAATCACCCTTGGGGGGGATGGCCATGCTGTATCCCCTCTCCTCCATTCTCCTTTCGGGATCCTAGACATGCATGCACACACACACAGTGTGAGTTTAAGCTGCCAGTTCCAGGATTCGAACCACAGTCGACTACATGGGAGTCCAGTGAAATAGCCATTACACTAACTGTTGCTTCCCCAGAATGTTTTTTTTTTTTTAAGCAACCAAGGCTGGGATTCACGACCATGTGAGATCCAGTTTCTTGAATTGATAGACTATAGGGTGACCTAGTGTCTTTATTTTGTGTATGGTTCCTCTTCCTTTTAGTACACCCCATTCTCTCAGGGTATGTCTGATTGAGAATTTCTATCCCATTCCCAAACTTTCTTCAAATTTTCACATTCATTTGAGTAATATAATCTGATAGCTTACCAAATTCTATGTACTATCTGAGTAATAAATGTAAGTAGCTAAGAAGCTAAAATACTTAACAATGACTGATAAATAAAACAAGTTCTACTTCCAGACCCTAATCAAGTGTTCACCATTTCTGCCTCTGGTGCCTTGAGCCACATTAACAAGTGCAATTCTGCACTTCTTCAGTACCAGGATCATTTATGATTTGATAGTTTCCCTCCAAAGGAGACTTCTTGGAGCCCCCAATATGTCTTTATTCTTCAAACTGTAGATGAAGGGATTCAGTATGGGCGAGACCACACTATACATCATTGAGGCTGTTGCACTAGAGTGTGAGTTGTAGGTATAGTAGAATGAAGGTGCACACTTATCATTGTACAATAAAATAAAGAGACAACCAAGAGATGAGAAGCACAGGTGGAAAATGTTTTGTACTTCCCCTGAGCTGATGAGATTAAATGAAGGGAGGAAACTATCTTATAGTAAGAGTAAAGGATCCCAGCGAGGGGACTGCAAGCTAGCACTACAGTGGTAAAATAGATCACCATGTCATTAATAAATGTGTCAGAGAAGGCAAGGAGGACCACCTGATTAAGTTCACAAAAATAATGTGGGATTTCCAATGGCATACAGATGGAGAGTCACAACACCATTAAGCTATGTAACAATGAAATCAGAACACTTATGACCCAGGACAACAGAATCAGCAAGACACCAAGCCAAGGGTACATGATGACAGTGCAGTATAGAGAGTGAGAGATTTCTAAAAAACAGCCATAGGCCATCACAGTGAGGAAGATGTTATCCAATCCTGTAAAGAATAGGAAAAAAGAACATCTGGGAGATGCAGACTGCATAGGTGATGATCTTGCTCTGTGTCTGGATGTTCACTAGCATCTTTGTGAGAGTGGTGGAGGTGAGACCAATGTCCACAAGGGATAGGTTGGAGAGGAAGAAGTACATGGGGGTATGCAGTTGGGAGTCTGAGATGGTGGCCAGGATGATGAGCAGGTTTCCAATCACAATGATCATGTACATGATCAGGAAAATCTCATATAGGAGGGGCTGAAATTTGGGTTTCCCTGAAAGATCCAGAAGAAGAAATTCTGAAATTCTTGTGTCGTTCTCTGGTTTTATGTGATAGAAGTGACCATCAGAGGAAAGAAACTAAAGCAACTATTTCGCTCAAAATGGTTCATAGAGTTGACTAACACAATTCATAACATTACTCACATATTTCAATTCTACAGTTTATGACTTGAGTGAAGAAATTAATAGTTGTGGTTTTTTCATTACAGGGGGCATATACTTGTCAGAGAGACATAAATGTGGTGGGATCATGGTCATGGGACAATTCATTCTTCTCTATCTCTTCATTCTGCCATGATTTCAGCATGTATGTACACACGCCCAGAGTGTTTTGTCTTTTGGGTTTTTTTGAGAGTTTTTTTTCTTTTTTTTTCTTTTTTTTTTGCCATAAGGTGTGTGCACTAGCCAGAAAGACAGAGAGACAGAAAGCAAGAAATCACCCTTGGGGGGGATGGCCATGCTGTATCCCCTCTCCTCCATTCTCCTTTCGGGATCCTAGACATGCATGCACACACACACAGTGTGAGTTTAAGCTGCCAGTTCCAGGATTCGAACCACAGTCGACTACATGGGAGTCCAGTGAAATAGCCATTACACTAACTGTTGCTTCCCCAGAATGTTTTTTTTTTTTTAAGCAACCAAGGCTGGGATTCACGACCATGTGAGATCCAGTTTCTTGAATTGATAGACTATAGGGTGACCTAGTGTCTTTATTTTGTGTATGGTTCCTCTTCCTTTTAGTACACCCCATTCTCTCAGGGTATGTCTGATTGAGAATTTCTATCCCATTCCCAAACTTTCTTCAAATTTTCACATTCATTTGAGTAATATAATCTGATAGCTTACCAAATTCTATGTACTATCTGAGTAATAAATGTAAGTAGCTAAGAAGCTAAAATACTTAACAATGACTGATGGGTAGTATAAACTGATTAAAAAAATCATGTGACATGAGAACCAGCAGTTAGCGTAATGGCTATGTCGCTGGACTCCCACGTAGTCAACCGCAGTTCATGTCCCGGACCCGGTGGCTTAAAACTCACACCGGGTGCGTGTGCGTGCGTGCCCAGGATCCCAAGAGGAAAATGGAGGAGAAGGGATTGCGGCGTGACCATCCCCCCTGGGGGGTGATTTCTCGCTTTCTGTCTCTATGTCTCTCTGTCTGTCTGGCAAGTGCACGCACCCTACAGTGAAAATCTCTCCAAAAAAAAAAAAATCATGTGACATATCACATATTAAAAAGTGCTTCAGAACCAATAAAATTACATAGAAATGACTGAGTGAACAAGTGGACTATTAATCGGCTGATGGGTTTGTTTTTGAACAGAGACCTCAGAGAAGAGAGGGTGAGAGCTGCAATGCTATCTGAGGAAGTGAAGATCTTGAAGAGGAAATGAGCAAGAGGGAGAATAATCAGATGATGTCAAGGTTTGTTGAGGAATGAGGAGACTTGCTGATGCTCAAATGAGAGGACATCAAGGGTTCTTCAGTCAGGTGCTGTCCCAGTCCTTTATAAATTCAACTCTCTAAGAATATGGACACAGCAGCAAGATTCCAGTTGGCAAGCTTCCCATGGACACGTAAAGTTGGGTCCACTTTGTGCTATGACTTTGTGCTGTGTATTTATAGAAACATTTAAAAACAGAGAATTATGGGAATATTTGACCAAGTAAATAGTACAGATTTGAAACAACCATAATCAATAAAATGGAATGAGAATATATATAAATTATTAAAGTAAAACTTTAAAATAACTTATTCAGATCAGCATAGGTTTCTAATTTCAGATTAAGTGGAAAAGACCTGTATGTAAAATATTAAAATATATTTTTAAAGAAGCAGTGGAAGAAAAAGTATCAACAATATAATTTGTACTGAACAAATGAATGGATACAAATACATTTATGTAAAAAACATACATTATCTTAGGTGAACACAAAATGTGTTGTACAAGGTGGTTGAAAATGATTGTTAAGTTATAAAAAAATCACAAAACACATGTTGTAGTACTAAGAAAAACAATGTGAAATAAGATGTTGAAAGTTATACAAAAAAAATTATTACTAATAATGATTCAAAAGACCTTCCTTAGTTTAGAAAGCAATTAAAGATCCCAGTAGGTGGTGTGAAGGTTGTGGCATTTGATTCTAATTGGTGAACTGCACAGTTCTAGTCCCAGACCTGGTGTTTTGGAAAACACACAGGGATGTGTGCATGTACGCCACAAATTATGAGAGAAGAATGGAGGAGAGGGAACTGTGACATGATCATAACTCCTGAAAGGTGCTTTCCCACCCTCTCTCTCTCTTTCTCTCTCTGGCAAGCCCATATGTCATAGGGCAAAGATTAAAACCAAACCAAACCAAAACTAAAAAAAAAGGAAGAGTATGCAACATGATTGAGAGATAGATGCAACCACACCAAATTTAAAATTTTTCACAAAGTGCACCTCACAATATTTATATATTATTTATATTTCATAACTAAATAGAAAATAGCAAACTTACTGCAAAAAAAATCAGTTCCTAGAAAGGATAAACTCAAAATACCCTATAAGGTAAGGAGAAATAAAGAATTATCTAAAGAAGAAATACCTTTCTGGCAGGGAGGGAGGGTGAGCTGGAGCTAGAGCTGGAGCCAATGGATGGTAATGCTAATTTTCCCTCTGTGGTGAAATGGAAACTCTTCTACACTGCTGGTGACAATGTAAGTTGGTCCAGCCACTGTGCGGAACAATATGGAGATTCCTCAAAGATCTACAAGTAGAACTACCATATTATCCAGCAATTTCACTCTTTGGTATCTACCCAAAGGACAGAAGAATGCTTATTGGGAAAGGGCTTGCAAATCTATGTTTAATATGGCATTATTCACAATTGCTAAGACGTGGAACCAATCTAAATGTCCACAAACAGAGAAATGGATGGAAAAAATTTGGCACATATTCTCTATGGCATACTACTCAGCCATAAAAACCAACAATACTCTTCCTTTTGACTAGATGAATATGAAAGAATTATTGCTGAGTGAAGCAAGCTAGGCTATGGGAAGACATTGTATGTCTCCACTCACTATATACTGACTATTCACACTCTATGGCTGAAACTGAATGTCTAGAGGATATAGAAACATAGAAAAGAATTATAGATACCAGATACAGTGTGTGACGAGGGTGGGAGAAGGAGTAGTGTATGAGAAAAGAGATTAAGGAGAAAAATAGAGAGGCAAGATATTTATGGCACAAAGAAATGGGTTATTATCTGTTGAAGATAGCATGTATAGTATCCTCAACTGGAATGGTGAAAAATGTATCCATGTTGGAACATTCACTTTACAAGCTTAGTGACATATATGATTGAATGTATAAAAGACATTAAAATAAAATTTTTAAAAATTCAAAATACCTTGGTATGAAAAAGCAAAGATATTGCCAAGACTTTTCTCAGTACAGAAAAGTCTAACAAACTCCAAAATTTTTTCAGTCTCAGCAGTAATGAAACAATTGATGTATTAAATTGATGTATCTTTAGTTTTCCCTAGTGTTCTATCAAATAAAACTGATTATTTTTTCTTGTACCTACCCAACTTGGAAGATGATAATGCAAAATGTTTTCCTCATGAGCTCCTGTTGCAAGGTAATATTTGGAAACCATTCATTGGTCTGATCTTTGTGATGAGTATTGAAACAAGCCTAAACACATTCCATCTTAAAAAGTAAATAAAATAGCCCACACTTCAGTGCACCTCCCTTCAAACAAAGTATTAAATTTCCTTTTCACTTATTGCAAATCTCCATGGAAATGTGCTAACTTTATTGAAACTCTTTATTTTTTCCTGTTCCTTCTTTGGTCTTTTCCAGTTGGATTTTCATTTTCATCATTTAATTCTCACCTGCATTGCTTAGTCCAAGATACTTCTTTCAAAAATAGATACATTAAGAACAAATTAATTAGTCAAACAAGCAAGAAAGCACAGCAATCTTGTGGCTCTGGGCTATACTGGTTAGGGTTTTCAGTGACCTCAGGTGAACATTCTCAGCTTCCATTCTCTGTGAACCTTTCCAGCAGTACCTTCTAGGCTCTCAGATTTTCCTGGCTGGGATGCTGAGAAGGTGGTGTCCATGTGGGAGTCTGAATTCCTCCCTGGATGGACGATCACAAAGACTTAAACCCTGTTCTCAGACAAGACAGCAGGAAGGAATTTAGAATTATTTTCATAGCTAGATTTAGGACTACAAAAGAAAAGTCAACCATGTTCTTTCCTGCACAAGGACAACAGCACAAGAGGTATTTACAGTTCCTGATATTGCCTAATTTGGCAACTTTCTGTCCTGTAACTCACCTCCTGGGTACTTGATATCCTCATGGGACACTGGTCTGGGCAGAAAATAATAATTTCTTCATCACTCTCTTTCGCCAAGAGGTCAGGTTAGAAGTCAGGTGAATACTGTCATTATTCCTCCTAGAACTCATCTTCCCTTAGAGGTCTCATTAGCACTTTTCCCAATTCAAAGTTAAACTGTTCTCAAAAATCTGAGATACCTGACCAGGTCCTTGGAAATGAAAAGCATTGAATTGTGTTGAGGACACAGTACTTTATATATCTAGAAAGTTCCTGTTCTTTCTTCATCAAGGTCAGGAACTGTGTTACACTCTAAAACCTTGCACAGCTACCAGAATCCTTAGGTTCAGAAGTTTTTGATGAGGTACAAAAAATTTAAAACTTGATCATAGGGTAGTTCTATTTGTACATTTTTGAAGAACTTCCATATCACAGGTGTACTAATTTATATTCCCACCAAAAACATAAGAGAGTTTCCATTGTGCAGAAATGTAGAAAAGACCACTGTAATCTACTGTAAATGGCAACTTATTCTAAAAGCATTGAATTGTGATGAGGACACAGTACATCATATCTCTAAAAAATTTCTGTTCTTCCTTCATCAAGGTCAGGAACTCTGTTACACTCTAAAACCTTGAACAGCTACTAGAATCCTTAGGTTCAGAAGTTTTTAATGAGATACAAAAAATTTAAAACTTGATCATAGGGTAGTTCTATTTGTACATTTTTGAAGAACTTCCATATATATATATGTGTGTGTGTGTATGTGTGTGTGAAAACACTATAAATATAAAAACACATATAAATATTATCCCCCTATTTCTCACCCTCTTCCATTTCCCACCCTCATTTCACACTATCTAAGATGTCCACAGTTGTTTTCCATTCCTTTTTTCCCCACATTTTATTGATTTGTAAAATTTCTTAAATAATCTAACTACTTTCAATAGAAAGTTCTGCTGATGTATACATATCTATGAATACATGTCTGACTTTAGGCATAAAACTCAGAGTAGAATGAATATACTATAAGGTATACTATAAGGTAGCACCTAGCTGATGCTATATAGTTTACTACGGTCATTAATTATGTATTTTTTTACTATATATTTAATTTCAATGAAAGTAGATTTAGCTTTAATAAATCAAAGAAATACTAAGAAAATGCTTAAAATTTAAAACCAGGAAACAGGTTGGGATTCTGTTCACATAGCCAATCAAAACTTGGTCACAAACCTATCGGCAGCTCAAGACAAGACAAAAATCCTTAGAACTGTAAAACAAAGCCTAGAAGAAAATCAGCATTGTTTTAGTCAAAAGTCATAAAATTTTATTTCTCCAGTTCAGTCTCATGTACTTAATCTATTTTCTGTTGTCTTGTCCCACACAATTAAGTTGGCCATTTTCTTAGTTTTAGAAATCTTTATTTCTGTGTGAATGTATTTAATTTCCCTGGTATGGCACTCTCTGAAGCACTTCTTGGAGATCTGATCTGGTGCTGGTCAATTCTTTCAGGTTTTGTTTATCTGAAAATTTTCTTGTCTTTTCTTTCCATATAAAGTATAATATTGCTGGGTACAGTATCCTTGGTTGCAATTGCTTTTCTTTTAACACTTTGAATATATTTTCCCATTCTTTCCTCACTCATATTGTTTCTGATGAGAGATCCACTGTCAGCCTGTTGGGATATTCTTTGTAGGTAACTTGCCATTTTTCTCTTGCCAAACTTAGTATCTTGTCTTTGTCTGTGGTTTTGCTCAGTCTGGCTATAATGTATCTTGGAGAAGATCTTCTTGAGTTGATTCTATTGGGGGTCCTTTGTATTTCTTAGGACTAGATGTTTGAATGGCTCTCTAGGTTCAGAAAGTTTTCTTCCAAGATTTCATGGAATAGATTGTCAATGCCCTTATGGGTCTCTTCCCCTTCTGGGATACCAATTATCCAGGTGTTTGGACATTTGATGGTATCTAGTATTCCTCATATAATATTCTCACTTTTTGGGGCAATTTGCTCTGTTTTCATGGTGGGTTTTTCTAGGACAGTGAGTCTATCTTCTACATCTGAGATTCAATTTTCTGTATGATCTAGTCTGCTTTTAATACTTTCAAGAGAGGTTTTGACTTCCTGTATTATAGTCTTCATATATAACAGGTCCATTTGATCCTTTTTTTTATACTGTGAATGTCCTCTTTTAGATCTTGCAAGCTCATCAACTCCTTTTGCCTGCCTCTTCAGCAGTTCTTTGTCTCTCTTCTCTTCAAACTGTGGCACTATTCATGATTGCTAAGACATGGAACCAACCCAAATTCCCCCATACAGATGAATGGATTGAAAAACTGTGGCACATATACTCTATGGAATACTATTCAGCCATTAAAAACAACAAAACCCTGGCTTTTGACAGAAACTGGAAGAATATGGAAGATTTACTGCTGAGTGAAGCAAGTCAGGCTATGAAGGAGAGACATTGTATGTCCCCACTTAATATATACCAAGTGTCTGCACTCTATAACTGAAACTCATTGACTAAAGGTTGTACAAACACAAGAGGTGGGTGTGAATGCCAGATTTGGTGTGTGTGTAGGAGTGGGGCCTAAGGAGGAGGGATACAGAGGCAGAGCATTGACAGGATGGGGGAGGTGTGGTGTTATTGGTTGAAGATATCTTGATCAACTGGACTGGGGAGAAATGTTCACATACTGAAATGTTCACTTTGCAAGCTAAATAATGTGATTGAATCTATATACAAAATTTTAAAAAAACAACTCTGTGAACTTTGTCACCATGAAAATTCTAAATTCTTTATTTGACATTTCCATTAATTTCATCATACTGTCTGAGCAAGAAGAGGAGTTATTATTTTTTCTTTGTCACCATAAAAATTCTAAATTCTTTATCTGACAGTTCCATGAATTTCATCATACTGTCTGAGGATGAAGAAGTGTTATTATTTTTCCTTGGAGGAGAGGTATTTATCTGTTTTTCCATATTTCTTTTGACCCTGCAGTGATTTCTACTCATCTGATGGGTGGTGTGTTTCTTCTAATTCTTGAAGTTCAATCTGAGTGTTCAGAGGCATGCAGGAGGAGATGATCTGCAGTCTCTCTTCCTTTGTGGTCTCACTGTGCACCAGAATCAGTGGTAATAGAGGACTATTCTGATCCTAATTGTATTCAGATGTTTAGATCCTGTTCACTTGGACCTGTCTAGACATTTAGTGTGTAAGAGCTGAGAAGCTAATGAGTAAGGATAATGAAAAAGAAAAGAATTAGATAGAGAACAGGCCATCTTTCAGAGACAGCTGCATGGCTCCTGCAATCTAGCCATTTTGGGGTAAACAGAGAAATGAAGAGGTCCCACTGATAATTCAGCCAGCCTCCAGCATAGAAAACTCGCGTGGTAGGAAGACTCTTTTCCGGCCTCCTCTCTCTGTATCTGTCTTTCTCTCTCTATCTCTGTCTCATCTCTCATTTTGTTTTTAATTTTTGCTTTTTAGAATTCTTTTTGAAGGTGAGGCATCTTTCTGGGCCTGTTGGCCCCTCCTAGCTCTTTACCTTGTTAATAATTCCCTCTCCCCCTCCCAAACCAGGAGAGGCAGAAGGGAAAAGAACAGGCCCTCTTCCAGAGACAGCTCCATGGCTCCTGCGATCTAACCATTTTGCACGGAGCGCATGCGCACCACACTGTTTTCTAACTTTTGGGTTTTATTGAAATTTTTTGAAATTTTTTTTTTTAGTTTTATTTAAAAGCTTTTCTGTTCATTTTTTTTCTCTTTTTCTTTGTTTTGATCTGGTGGTTTTTTTTGTTGTTTATTTTTTTTTGTTTTTTTTTTTGCTATTGTTTCCCCCTCTCTGTTTCCTTTTCTACACACTCCTCGACCCTCAGATTGAACTTCCAAAGTTTGGGAAGAAATCGACCGTCCACCAGATGACTAGAAATTGCTTCAGGACCACAAGAAATATGGGGAAGCAGGAAAATACCTCTCCTCCAAAGGAAAAGGATAACTCCTCTTCTTCCACACATAGTTCAAAGGAAGTCATGGAAATGTCTGATAAAGAATTCAGAACATTCATAATGGCAAAGCTTACAGAAATGGAAGAGAAGAGAGACAAGGAACTGCTGAAGAGGAAGGAGAAATGAGTTGAAGAGTTCCAGGAGGTGAGGAAATTCATGAGAGATCTAAAAGAGGAATTTCACACTTTACAAAAGAATCAGATGGAACTGTTAGAGATGAAGGCTATAATACAAGAAGTCAAAATTTCCCTTGAAAGTATTAAAAGCAGACTAGATCATACAGAAAATAGAATCTCAGATGTAGAAGAGAAAATGGCTGGCCTAGAAAAATGCACCATGAAGACTGAGAAAATGGCC
>NW_006201913.1:250195-250456 GCF_000334495.1 Tupaia belangeri chinensis | reverse complement strand
TGAAAGTAGTTAGATTACTTATGATATTGTGTGATCAACGAAATGTTGGGGGAAAAGGGATTGAAGACAACTGTAGACAGCAGAGATAGTGTAATAAGAGAGTGGAATAGGGCATAAGGTTAGACATGGGGTAAAAAACATATATATGAAAGTAGTAATGGAATATTATGGATGATAACATGCATTATTAAGCCACTATGCAGTATATTCAAGATGGGAAACCACATTTAGTATGTTGTGATGATGCTCAGAGAATGAATG
>NW_006201913.1:242744-250163 GCF_000334495.1 Tupaia belangeri chinensis | reverse complement strand
AGAAGAAAAAAAAAAGGCATTAGAAATACCTATTTGATGACTGCAGTTAAGCTATATGGCCCTAGTTAGGTGCTACTTTATAGTATGTTCATTCTATTCACTGAGGTTTATGCCTAAAGTCAGACTTGTGTTCATGGATATGTATATTTCAGCTGTGCTTGCTATTGAAAATATTTAGATTTATTAAGATACTTAGTGAAACAATAAAATGGGGGAGGCATAGAAAGCAGCAATAGATACCAGACACAGTGTGGGAGGAGGGTGGGAGATGGCAGAGGGTGAGATAGGGAATCAAGGATGGGAAAAAAGGCAAAATATACAGAAAACAAGAAATGGAAAATTATTCGTTGATAATAATACATATGTTGATGTGCTTGATTGAGCCAATATACAGTGTATTCTGAATGGAAAAATCTCATTTTGTATGCTATAATGAGGTACAGTGAATGAATGTAAATAAAGAAAGAAAAAAATGTAAAAAAAATTAGATAAAAGGAAAGAAGAAATTATAAAATTTTAAAAAGGATAATAAATAACTATGGATTTTTTATTTTAAAAAGCAAAAATAGAAAACTGCATGGCATGCAAGTGTACTGCATGAAAGCAATATTTCACAAGTGAAGTTCAGGATCCATGTGAAGATGGGCCTGGGTTTGTGCCTTTTCTTAACAGAGTGGGGAAAGGCACCTATTAACACAATAAAGGGCCTTGAGAGCCCAGAGAATACTTTCCCTTAAAAAATTTAAAAATTAAAAGACTCAGGGAGACACAGAGAGACAGAGAGAAATGAAGACAAAGAGAAAGGTAACACTACTACTAGAAATAAGTGAAGAAGTTTCAGCAGAAAATCTTTATTTTAAGTCTCAAAGCAATATTTCACAGCTGAAGTTCAGGATCCATGTGGAGATGGGTCTGGGTTTGTGCCTTTCTAGAAATAAGTGAGGAAGCAGTCTCAGCAGAAAATCTTCATTTTAAGTCTCTGAAAGCAACATTTCACAGCTGAGTTTCAGGATCGATGTGGAGCAAAACTTCATCTGACACAAGGCTTAAAGGATGTCCTCTTTCAACCTTTCCCTCCGTAGTTGGGTACTCTTAGTGAAAAAAATGAGAATGAAAGTATATGCTTAATGAGCTCTTATGGAAATTCTACTTTAGGGTTCAAGTCCCCTCACAGGTTGCATTTTTCATCACCAGTCAGTCTTCAATCAGGCAGAGGAAAAATGATATTTTCTCCATCTGGTAAACTATTATTTTTGTTTTTGGATTTCTCAGCATGTCAGTAACTCTCCTATGCAGTCTTCTAATTTTTCAAGATAATTTTCTGTACAATTCCATTAAATAATAGAAAATTATTTACTGTAATAATCTCACTTATTATAATATACATATGGAATTTAACCAATTTTCATCCCCATAGGTTTTTTTTATTACTTTTTATTGATTTTTTTTTTTTTTTGCTATATGGCATGTGTTCTTTCCAGAGCAATAGAGACAGAAACAGAGAGAAAGTGAGAAATCACCCCCCAGGGGAGATGTCCATGCCACAATCCCTAGTCCTCCTTTCTCCTCTCAGGATTTTGGGCACTCATGCATGTATGCCTGAGATGACCTTAAAGTCAGAAGGTTCTTGACATGAACTGTGCAGTCAGTCATGTGGTATCTAGCTGCCTTAACTGCCATGCAACATGCTGGCCTATCTTATCACTGACTTTTGTGCTAGATAATTCTCTGTGGTGCTTGTTGTCCTGTGCATTCTGGGGTTTTGAGCAGCTCCTTGGCTTCAACCCATTAGGAACCTGGGATACCTCCTCAGTTGTAACAACTGAAAAATTCTTCAGACATTCTCAAGTGTTCCCTGGAGGTACCATTCTCTAAATTGATAACCATTGGTCCAGAGCATGAGACCTAGAAGCTTCTCAGTGGAGTCTGAATCAAAGTCAACCCTTTCTTGATTTATAACTTGGGCAGATCGCATAACCTTCTGAGTCCCATTTCTGCAAATGCAGAATAAATTCCTAATAGTATAATGTCATGGGATGGTCATATGTAAAATCAAAATGATATACTCCATATAATATTCAAATTTCAGCCAATGGGCATAAAGAGATCTAAAGGAAACATGTTCAGCCAAAAATATTATACCCAGCAAGTTTATCCTTCATATGGGAATAGGAAGGAGAAAAACATTCTCCGATAGGCAAAAGCTGAAAGAATTCACCAGAAGTGGGCCAGTTCGTCAGAAAATACTTAAGGGAACACTACACCTGGAAAACTAAAGGGGGCTAAATAAAAGCAAGAGAACAGAAAACACATAGGAAAAAAGGGGGAGGAGGCAAAATGATAGAGCTGAGTCCCAACATATTAATAATAATTTTGAATGTTAATGGATTTGATTCCCCAACTAAAATACCAAGATTGGCTCAATGGAGAAAAAACAGGAGCCCTTTACATGTTGGTTTTGAGATCTAAATACATTTCTTATGATCATCAAAAGTTTTATAAATGAAGGTATAAAAGGAAGCACTTTTCTTTCCAGGTTTTTGCCATAGAGATATGCACTCGACAGAGAGAGAAAATAAGATGGAATTCCCCTGGGGGGAATTATAGCCATACCATAATCCCTTCTCCTCCATTCTCATCTTGACATTTTGGACATGCATGCACACTTGCCTGGTGTGACTTTCAAGCATCACATCTGGGACTTGAACTGTGGTTAACATATGGGAGTTCAGTGCATTAACCATTATGCCACCTGCCAGACCTGTAAATGGTAGCTCTTAACTTGTACTATGAGTTTGAAATTTCTATGTGTCTTATCAAAAGCATCACAAAATTAAGGATTGTGGCAGCTGTCCAAGATTTCACAGTATAGCACAGTTCCCTCCCTTGATGAAGAAAAAACAGCAACTTTCTAGAGATATGAATTACTGTGTCCTCACCACAAGTCAATGTTTTGCAGTTTCCATGAACCTAACTGCATATCTCAGACTTTGGAGAACAGGTCATCTTGCCATAGGGCAAAAATGCTAAGGAGGTTAGACCTCTGGAGAAAGGTAAGTTCAAGAAGAAATAATAATGACAGTGTTCAACTGACTTCTAACTTGATCCCTTGGGAAAAGAGAGTGATCAGGAAAATACTTATTTCTGCTCAGACTATTATCCCACAGGGATATCAAGTGCCCAGGAGTTGGACTCACAAAGAGAAAGGTGTCAAATGAGCAGATGTTGGGAGTGTAAATATCTCCTGTGCTGTTGTGTAGGAGAGGGCATGGCTGGCTTTTCATGTAGTCCTAAACCTAGTTTTAATATTAAATATTAAGTGGGGACATACAATACCTCTCTTTCAAAGTCTGGCTTGCTTCACTTAGATAATATGTATGAATATCTTTGATTGAGCTGATATGCAGTGTATCATGGATGTGAAAATTCATTTTGTATGATGCAGTGATATTCAGTATTTGAATGTAAAATGAATAAAAATTTTTTGAAGAGGTTTTCACTATAGGGCGCGTGCACTCGCCAGCCAGACAGAGAGAGACATAGAGACAGAAAGCGAGAAATCACCCCCCGGGGGGATGGTCACACTGCAATCCTTTCTCCTCCATTCTCCTCTCAGGATCTTGGGCATGCACGCACACACGCCCGGCGTGAGTTTTAGGCCACTGGGTCCGGGACACGAACCACGGTCAACTACGTGGGAGTCCAGCGACATAGCCATTATGCTAACTACTGGTTCCCAAATAAATAAAATGTTTAAAATAACACACAACAGTAACAAACAAAAACAAAAGAGAAGTGTCAGTTTGACTCAGTAAGGCAAGTGAGAATTAATTAACTGGAATGGAAATCCAATTGAAGATCAAAGAAGAAACAGGAGAAGTAAAGGAGTTTCAATAAAGTTCTCACTTTTCCATGGGGAATTTTAATAAGTGAGTAAGAAAATGTAGTATTTTGTTTCAAGGGATGTGCAATTAAATGTGGACTATTTTATTTTATTTTTAAGATGGGGTGTACTTGAGCATGTTTTTATATTCATCATAAAGATCAGACCAATGGATGACTTAAAAATATTACCTTGCAACAGTAGTTCTTGAGACATACATTTTGCAGTATCTTCTCTCAGGTTTGGTAGTCACAAGAAAAAAAAAATCAGTTTTATTTGATAGGACACTGGGGAAAACTAAAGAGTTTTACACATCAATTTTTTTCATTACTGCTGAGTCCTAAAGGATTTTGTAATATTTTATCCTTTTTCTTTAGTAGTAATTGTCTTTGTAGCTTCTTCACTTTTTCATATCAATGGTCATTTGATTTTATTCTTTCTAAGAATTGGGGGTTTTGCACTAACTTTGCTACTTTTTTCTTTTTTAAAAAAAACTTTATACCAATCATATTTATAAACATCATACATGCAAAATGACTCTTTAAAAAGAAAATAATTTCATTAATACATACACCAAAAGCCCTGTTTTGAAGACTAAAAGTATGCTGGCTACAGTGAATTATTGGGGATGAAGGTAAAGAGTTGGGAGTTTTGTTTTGCTTTTCTTTGAGGAGTTTTGGGTTATACAGGGATGACATACACTTGGAGTCATGATAGGTAGTATTATTATTACTGTTTGCTAGATTTGCTAGAAGTGGCATGCACTTGCCAGTGGGAGACAGAGAGAGAAAGAGAAAGAGAGAAAGTATCTCCTATGGGAAGTGATTACACTGCAGTCCCTTCTCCATTCCTCTACCCTGTTGGAATTTTTGGCATGTGTACACATACAGCCAGCATGTTTTCCAAGATGCTGGGTCCAAGACTTGGGATCCAGCTACTTTAGCCACCAACCCACAGGTGAGTCAAGAGGTGGTAGTTTTCATGTCATTTGGTCACTGAGCAGGCAGGAGATTTATAATAGAAGCTATTTTCTTTTTAACTATGATAGATGGATAGTTAAATCCTTTGAGGAGTACTATGTGAAAAATTTTAAATCATGAGTAGTCACCTTTATCAATCAATCATATCAGATACCCACACCCCTTATTGCTTTATGTATTTATATGTTTGTGTTTATTCTCTAGACCTCAAGTACTTGCTACAGAAAGACAATGAGAGAGAGAGAGAGAGATACATAGAATGAGAAATAATCCTCCCAAGGGAGATGAACACACCACAATATCCTCACCCCCTCTTTTCTGTCAGGATTTTAAACATGGATACACACATGCCTAATATGATTTTCAAGCTGTCAGATCCAGGACTTGAACCACATCGTGGGTCATGTGGGATTCAGTGCCTCAAACTTCATGTAACCTGTTGTGCATTCTCATTGCTTTTTATTTTATCTTTAATTTACATTTGGTTAGTAAATATCTTTATAGTGTAAAACATTGCTTTTTCCAGCACAAATAGAGTGCATATCAGTCAAGATAAAGGAATTACCACACACGCTTTCCATTTTTGAGATAATTAAATATATTTTCTCCCTGTTTTCCTCCCTCCCTCCCTTATTACCCACCACTGTATTATCCCTATATTTAATATCTCTAGTATCTACAATAGCCTTATCAACTATTATACCTTCCAAACACTCGGTTTTTGTTATTAAAAAAAAAAAACAGAAATTGGGTATATATTAAATGAGGACATATGAAATCTGTCTTTCGTGGTCTGGTTTGCTTCACTTCATATCAAGCAAAAGATATTCATCCACTTTGTATCAAATATCAGGGTCTAATTTTTTTTATGGCTAAGTAATATTCCATAGAATACATATGCCACATTTTTTACAATACATTCATATATTTTTGGACATTTGCATTGATTCCATTTCTTAGCAATTGTAAATAATACTGCAATAAACATGGATATGCAAGTGTTTTTCAGACTGAGAATTTTTCTATTCTTTGGATAAATATTTAAGGGTCTAATCACTAGGACATATGATAGTTCTGTTTGTAAGTTTCTGATGAATCTCCATATCATTCTCCTCAGTGGTTCTGCTAATTCGCATTCACACCCACAGTGTAAGAGAGTTACTTTTTCACCACAGCCTCATCAGCATTTATCATTTTTTATATTTTTAATTTTAACCCTTATGACTGTACCCAAGTGATATTTCATTGTGGTGTTAATTATTTGCATTTCCCTTATAATAAAAGATGTCGAGCATATTTTATATTTGTTTTGGAGAGGTTTTTGCTATAGGGCGCGTGTGCTCGCCAGACAGAGAGAGACAGAGAGACAGAAAACTAGAAATCACCCCCCAGAGGGTATGGTCACGCTGCCATCCCTTCTCCTCCATTCTTCTCTCGGGATCTAGGTGACACACGCACATGCACCCAGCATGAGTTTAAGCTGCCGGGTCCGGGACTCGACCCGTGGTCGACTATGTGGGAGTCCAGCGACATAGCCATTACGCTATCTGCTGGTCCCTATCTTCGCATCTTTTAATTGGATTGATTATTGTTTTTTGGGTAAACTGCTTGAGTTCCATGTATATCCTGGATATCAATCTCTTATCTGAGGTGCAGTTCGCAAATATATTCTCCCATTCAGAGGGTTGTCTTCTCACTCTATTGCTTCTTTTGCTGTGCAGACGTCTTTTGTTTTCTTTTCTTTTTTTTTGTTCTTAAGTGTTCTTTCTTTTTTTAATTAATTAATTAATTTTTAATTTTTTATACATTCAATCACATTATTTAGCTTACAAAGTGAACATTTGAATATGTGAACATTTCTCCCTAGTCCAGTTGATCAAAATATCTTCAACAGATAACACCACACCTCCCCGTCCCATTAATTCTCTGCCTCTGTATCCCTCCTCCAAATAGCCTTTCCCAGGCACCACTCCTCTGCACACACCACATCTGGCATTCACACCCATCTCTTGTGTTTGTACATCCTTTAGCCTGTCCGTTTCAGTTATAGAGTGTGGACATTTGGTATATATTAAGTGGGGGCATACAGTGTCTCTCCTTCATAGCCTGGCTTGCTTCACTCAGGAGTAAGTCTTCCATATTCCTTCGATTTCTGTCAAAAGAGTTTTATTGTTTTTTTTTTTTTATGACTGAATAGTATTCCATAGAGTATATGTGCCAGTTTTTCAATCCATTCATCCGTATGGAGGGCATTTGGGTTGGTTCCATGTCTTTGCAATCGTGAAAAGTGCCAAAATAAACATTAATGTGCAAGCACTTTTCCAATGAAGAATTCTTCTGTCCTTTGGGTAGACGCCAAGGAATGGGATTGCTGGATCATATGGTAGTTCTCTTTGTAGACTTTTTAGGAATCTCCAAATAATTCTCCACAGTGGTTGGACTAATGTACATTCCCAACAGCAGTGTAAGAGAGTTCCCCTTTCACCACACACTCATCAACACTTATCATTTTTGTTTTTTTTTAATCTTAGACATTCTGACTGGGGTTAGGTGGTA
>NW_006201913.1:232837-241808 GCF_000334495.1 Tupaia belangeri chinensis | reverse complement strand
TTTCCCTACCCCAATGTCTCCCAGAGTTTCCTCAGTGTTTTCTAGAAGCAGTTTAATAGTTTGGGGTCTTAAATTAAGATCCTTGATCCATCTCGACTTGATTTTTGTCAACGGTGAGAGGTAGAGGTTCAGATTCATCTTTCTACAGGTGGAAATCCAGTTTTTCCAGCACCATTTGCTGAAGAGGTTTTCCTTTTCCCACTGGATTGACTGGTACCCCTTGTCAAAAATCAGTTGACTTAATGATTGGGAATTTATTCCTGTGGATTCAATTCTGTTCCATTGGTCCACATGTCTGTTCCTGTGCCAGTACCATGCTGTTTTGATTACTACAGCTTTGTAGTATATTTTTGGGTTAGGGAGTGAGATGTAGCCCACACCACTCTTCTTGTGTAGAATTGCTTTGGCAATATGGGGTCTTTTATTATTCCAGATGAATTTTATGATTGTCTTTTCTAGATCTGTGAAGAATGTGACTCGTACTTTGATTGACATTGCATTAAATAGATAAATTAATATGGATATAATTGTCATTTTGGTTATATTAATTCTTCCAATCCAGGAACATGGGATGTCCTTCCACTTTTTTGTGTCATTTTCAATTTCTTTTTTTAGCTTCTCATAGTTTTCCTTGTGGAGGCCCTTAACTTTTTGGTTAGATTTATCCCTAAGTATCTTATAGTTTTTGTGGCTATAGTAAATGTAATAATTTTTTTAAGTTCTACCTCTGTCTTTCTGTTGTTTGTATATAGAAATGTTATAGACTTCTGTATATAAATCTTCTATCCTGCAACTTTACTGTATTCGTGCATTACTTCTAGAAAGTTTTACATGGAAATCATTGGGTCTTCTATGTACACAATCATGTCATCTGCGAATAGAGAGAGTTTCACCTGTTCTTTTCTATTAGGATGGCTTTAATTTTTTCCTCTTTTCTGATTGCATTGGAGAGGACTTCCAGTATTATATTAAAGAGCAGTGGAGAAAGTGGGCAGCCTTGCCTAGTACCTGTTTTCAGAGGAAAAGCTTTCAGCTTTTCTCCATTCAGGATGATATTGACAATAGGTTTTTCATAGATAGCTTTTATTGTAGTGAAAAAAGACCATTGTATGCTGATTTTGCTGAGAATCTTAATCTTGATTATAAAGGGATGAAGTTCCTTAATTTTGGAATATGTGTTTATGGTATTTATCCAAACAAATAGAAACATGTTCACACAAAATCCTGTTCGTGAATGTTCAGAGCTGATTTATTCGTAATAGTCAAAAATGAGAAACAACTGAGACATTTTTCAATGTGTGAATGATTCAATTAAACAAACTTGGTACAACCATACCATGAAATACTGCTCAGCAATGAAAAAGAACCTCTATTGATACATACCTAACAACTTGGATGTATCTCAAAGGAATTACACTGAGTGAAAAAAAAGTCAATCCCAAATGGCTACCTACTGTATTATTCCATTTATAAAACATTCTTAAAACTGCAAAATTACAGAGCTGGAGAACAGGCTAGTGATTGCCAGGAATTTAGGAGGGGTGGGGAAAATCATAAGCTAAGGCTATAAAGTAGTAGTACAAGGAGTACTTATGATGAAACTATTCTATAACTATACTAAAGTGATTCTATAATTTTCCTAAGGTGATTGTCATATTAAAATGTTTACAAATGTACTACAACTGAAAAGAACATAAGGCATGTGTGAACACAAAAGAATGCATTTAAAATTGAGATATAAATTATTTCCTTTCTCCTGGAGTTTATTGGATTTTTTAGCTGTTGCTTTTCCAATTCTCTAAGGCATGATGTTAGGCGATCCATTTGCCTTCTTTCCGTCTTCCTCTTATGTGCAATAATTTCTATGAACTTCCCTCTTATGACTGCTTTAACAGTGTCCCAAACATTATGGAAACTCGTGTCCTCATTGTCATTGGTTTTCGTGAACCTTTTGATTTTAGTCTTTATTTCTTCAGTAGATGTGGAGGCATTCAGGAGTAGGTTATTAAGTTTCCATGTATTTGAGTATTTTTGAAGGTTTCTCTTGAAATTAAACTCAAGTTTAATTCCATCATGGTCGATGAAGATGCTGGGTATATTTTCTATGCTTTTGAATCTGTAGAGGCTTGCTTTGTGCCCTATGATGTGGTTCATCTTCGAGAATATTCCATGTGGTGGTGAGAAAAAAATGTACCTTGAGGTTTTGGGATGGAAAGTTCTATAGATATCTGTTAAGTCCATTTGATTTATGATATCATTTAGATCTTTTATCTCTTTACTTAGTTTTTGTACAGATGATCTATCCATGGGGGATAGTGCAGTGTTGAGGTCTCCAACACTTAGTGTGTTGCAGTCTATCTCCCTTTTTAGATCTATCAGTCTTTCTTTCCTTCACATATTTGGGTGCTCCTATGTTAGGCGCATAGATATTAATAAGCATTACATCCTCTTGATCGATTGACACTTTTACTACAATATAGTGCCCTTCTTTGTCTCTTCAAACAGTTTTTGTTTTAAAGCCTATTTTGTCAGAGATTAGTATTGCGACTTCAGCTCTTTTTTGGTCTGAGAATGTTTTTAATCTTTCTTCCCTTATGAAGGATAATCTTGCCGGATATAGTATTCTTGGTTGAAACTGTTTTTCACTTAACACTTTGAATATATTTTCCCATTCTTTCTTTGCTTGTATTGTTTCTTATGGGAGTTCTGATGTTAGTCTGATGGGATAATCTTTGTAAAAAACCTAATGTTTCTCTCTTGCCTATTTGAGTATCTTGTCTTTGTGGATTTTACCAGTCTGGCTATGATGTGCCTTGGAGAAGATATTTTTGGGTTGATTCTATAAGGGTGTTCTTTGTATTTCTTGGATCTAGATATTTGAATGCCTCTCCAGATTTGGACATTTTTATTCCAGGTTTTCATAGAATAGATTACCAATGCCCTTATTATTTTCTTCACCTTCTGGGATACCAATTGTATGGGTGCTTAATCATATCTAGTATTTCTCATATAGTATTCTCTTTTTTTTTTTTGGTTATTTTCTCAGTTTTTGGGGGGTTGTTTTTTCTACGTCAGAGGTTTTGCCTTCAACATCCGAGATTTGATCTTCTGCATGGACTAATCTGCTTTTAATACTTTTGAGGGAGATTTTGATTTTCTGTATTGCAGCCTTCATCTCAAACAGCTCTATTTGATTTTTTTAATGGTGTGTATGTACTCTTTCAGGTTGTGCAAAAACTTCCTCACCTCCTAGAACTTGTTGTTCTCATGAATCTTCTAGAGTTCATTGTCTTTTTTCTTGCATCTTGTTTAGGTCTGTCATTATGATATTCTGAATTCACTATTGGAAATTTCCACTGAGTTCCACTGTACTGTTTCTGAATGATGAAGGACTGTTCTTTTCACTTAAAGGAGTGACACTTTCTTGGTTTCTCATATTTCTTGTGCCTTGGTGGTGGATTCTGTTCATTCTGTGACCAAATCTCTCCTCTATTTGTCTGAGTCTTTTGTGGAGCTTGTAGAAATGAGGTTTAGGTCATAGCTTTAGTTGCCTTGGTCCATGAACATGCCAGGAGACACTTCAGATTTAAAATGACTTCTTGTCTGAGCGTTTCTTGGGTCTGGTATCTTATACATTTTGTGACTTTTTTTCCTTTTTTTTCTTTTTTTGAGAGGATTTTGCTATATGGCACATGTGCTCACCAGGAAGACAGAGAGATAAGAAGCGAGAAATCACCCTCCAGGGGTGACAGCCACACCACAATCCTTTCTCCTCCATTCTCCTCCCAGGATTTTGGTCACACACACACACACACACAAGCCCGGCGTGAGTTTAAGCCACCAGGTCTGGGACTTGAACCATAGTCGACTATGCAGGAGTCCTGTGACATAGCCATGACGCTAACTGCTGGTCCCTGTGACTGTTGTAAATAGAGTTATGTTCTTCCATTGTACCTCTGTGTGGTCATTGTTGGTTTACAGGAATACTATATATTTTTGTATATTTATTTTGTATCCCGCCACTTTATCATATTAATTGATCACTTCCAGGAGATTTTTTGTGGATTCTACTAGGTTTTCTGTTTATAATCATGAAATCTACAAAAAGAGATGATTTCACTTCTTTGCTTTTTTGAATGTCTTTTATTTTATTTTCTTGTCTGATTCCATTGGCTAGGACTTCCAGTTTAATATTGAAAGTAGTGGAAAAAGTGGACAGCATTATCTTGTTCCAGTTTTTAGTAGAAAAACTTTTAGCTTTTTTTTCATTCAGTATAATATTAGCTATGGATTTTTTATATATGACTTTCATTGTGTTGAGTAATGTCCCTTTTATGCCAATTGTGCTGAGTATTAATTATGAAGGTGTATTCTATTTTTATCAAATGCTTTTTATGCATTTTAATTTGATGAATTTTACTTTTTCTTCTATTAATGTGATGTATTACATTTATGCTTTGCATGTGTTAAACCACCCTTGAATCACTGAATTAAAGCCTACCTAGTCATGGTGTATAATCTTCCTAATGTGTCATTGGATATGATTTGCTAGTATTTTATTGAGAATTTTTGCATCTATATTTATAAGAGCTATTGTTCTGTAGTTTTCTTTCTTTGTTATGTCTTTGTTTTTGAGGATCAGAGTAATGGAGGCTTCATAGAATAAACTTTGGAGAGTTCTTTTGTTTCGGATATCTAGAAATAGTTTGCATAGAATGGAGTTTAGCTCTTCTTTAAAAGTGTTGTAAATTAAGAAGTGAAGCCATTGGGACCTGGCCTTTCTTTTAGAGGGAAGGCTAATTATTACTGATTGAATCTCATTTTTTTGTTATTGGCCTACTCAGGCTTTATGTGTCTTTCTGATTCAATCTTGGTAGATTATACATGTCCATAAATATGTCCACATCATCCATGTTTTCTTGATTTTTAGTGTGTAGTCTCTTTTAGTGTTCTCTGATGATCTTTTGTAATTTCTGTTATGTCTGTTATCATATTGCCTGATTCATTGTGGGTTATATTTATTGTATTTCTTTCTCTGTTCTTCTTAATTAGTCTAGGTACCAGTGTGTCAATTTTGTTTATTTTCTAAGAGAACCATATTTTGGAACATTTAATTTCTGTGTAGTTTGTTTATATGTATTTCATTTATTTGTGCTCAAATCTTTATTTCAATTTTTTAAATTTCATTTTCTTTTATACTTTCAATCACAGCTTACAAAGTGAATATTCCAAAATGTGAACATTTCTCCCTAATCAATTGATAAACTATAAAATTATGCTCAAATATTTATTATGTCTTTTATCCTGGTATTTTTTTTCTTTCCCTTACATGTATTAGGCTACCTATTCGCCACCTCTGATTTTTTTTTCTTCCAGGTACAAATTACTATGAACATTTTCCTTATGTCTGATTTCACTGTGTATCATAGCTTTTGAAAGCTCACTTTTTCACAATTTCAATGATTTTTTTTTATTTAGTCTTAATTTCTTCAAGGGTTGTGAAGTCATTCAGCAGTACATTGTGTACGCTAAGGTTCAAAGATCAATCTAACTAGTAGCAACATAGAGAAGACAACAACAAGGAATTTATTCTTCCAGCTTGCTGGGGTCCAAGTTTCTGCTCAACACAGTGGGTTGCAACAAGGACCTTTAACCTACGATAGAGGGGTGTTTTATAGCTCAGGAGGGCGATACAGTATATACTGTCAGTAACTTTCCATAGTACACAGCATACAAGGGAGGGGGTATGTGAAGTTAGGGTCCAGCTGTTACCGCCTGCTTGAGTCTAGATAAGAACTCTCAGTTAAAGTTAGGTTAACCTTGTCCTGATGCTGCCAGGCCCACCCATCCTCTGCTTATTTATGAGTTCCTGTCCTCTATTTATGAGTTCCCGGGCTCCTCGAACCCCATCCTCGACGCCCTGATGCTAACTTGGCCTATGCTAACTCAGCCTAACAGCCCTAGCATGGGTGATTATGCTAAATTGGCCTATGCTAACTTGGCCTAACATATGCTAACTTGGCCTAACAGTGTACTTTGTATGTTTTTGTCTATTTTTGAAATTTTATTTTTCTGCACTTCATTTCCAGTTTAATTCCACAGTGGTCAGGGAAGGTGTTGGATATAGTTTCTGTATTTTCTAATTTGTTTAGGCTAGTTTGGGGACCTATGATGTCATGGTCAATTTTTGAAAATGTTCTGTTCCAAAAAATGTATGTTTTCTGGTCATTGGGTGAAAAGTTCTGTAGGTGTTTGTCAAGCCTATTTGATTTATGGCATCATTTAGATCCCATATCTTTTTGATTATGTTATGTCTAAATGATATGTGCAAAGGAGAAAGTGGGGTTCTGAGATACCCAATGATTATTATGTTGCAATCTGTCTCTCTCTTTAGATGTAGCAGTCTTTTTTTGCATATATAAATGTGCCTGTTTTGGTTGCTCTCATCGAGTGTTACATGACAGAATACTATGAGTGACAACAAGCCAACAAACTAGAAATCTTGATGAAGTGGAGAAATTGCTGGACAAGTCTGAGTTACCTAGGTTGAATTAGGATGAAATACAAACTTGGTAAAAGGGCTTTAGAGGACCAGTAGATGGGATGGTGATTACATCACTGGTCTCCCACATGGCTGACCACGATTCGAGTCCTGGACCCAGTGACTTGAAAATCTTGCCAGGTTGGGACCAGCAGTTGGCGTAATGGCTATGTTGCTGAAGTCCCATGTGGATGACCATGGTTTGAGACCCAGACCTGGTGGCTTAAACTCATGCTGGGCACATGTGCAAGTGTGTCCAAGATCCTAAGTATTGCAGCATGGCCATCCCACCTGTGGGTGATTTCTCACTTTCTGTCTCTCTGTCTCTCTCTGTCTTTCTGGTGAGCACATGCATCCTATAGCAAAAACCTCCAAAAAAAAAAAAGAAGAAAGAAAAAGAAGAAAGAAAGAAAGAAAGAAAGAAAGAAAGAAAGAAAGAAAGAAAGAAAGAAAGAAAGAAAGAAAGAAAGAAAGAAAGAAAGAAAATGTTCCAAGATGCATGTATGTGTATGCTCAATATCCAGGGAGAAGAATGGAGGAAGAAGGGGTTGCATTGTGGACATCCCTTCTGGGATGTGATTTTCAACTTTCAATCTCACTGCTTTTGTCTCTCTCTCTCTGGAACGCACATATACTCTAAGGCAAAAATATCAAAAAAAAAAAAAAGTAGAGAGGCTTTAGAAAATTCTATCATAAGTGTAGTTTATTTGGAAATAGTTCCTTTTACACATTGAAGGCTTCTTGTCTGTGGGTTATTCATGTAAAACAGCAAAAAGAGGACAATCCTAACTTTGTAATAGAATAAAACATTTTACATATAAGATTTCATTCTACATACTTAGTAACTTAGCAAATGTGCTTTAAGAAATACCATTTCTATATGTAATTTATTTGAGAATAGAGAATGGTTAAATTTTCAGATCGAAGTCTTTTTTTTTTTTTTGAGAGGTTTTTGCTATGGGGTGCATGCACTCACTAGGAAGACAGAGAAACAGAAAGCGAGAGAGACCAGCAGTTAGTGTAATAGCTATGTCACTGGACTCCCATGTAGTCGACCACGGTTCGAGTCCCAGACTTGGTGGCTTAAACTCACGATGGGCGCGTGTGCGTGCATGCCCAAGATCCTGAGAGGAGAATGGAGAAGGGATTGTGGTGTGGCCATCCCCCCTGGGGGGGCAATTTCTCGCTTTCTATCTCCCTGTCTCTGTCTTTCTAGGGAATGCACACGCCCTATAGTAAAGACATCTAAAAGAAAACAGAGAGAAAGCAAGAAATCACCCCCCAGAGGGCATGGCCATGCCTCAATCTCCTTTATTCGCTTCTTGGGATCTTGGGGACAGCATGAGTTTAAGCCATCATAGCTGCCAGACAAGGTCAAGAGATTGCAGCTGTTCCTTCCCTTCTTCCTCCAGCTCTGAATAAACCTAAGAAACCTCTCAACTCTAGCAATGCAGACCCACAGATGCCCATTTCAACACAACACAGAGAACTACTGCAACTCCTAAGGCTGGCCCAGGAGTGGTGCAAAAAATCCTGGTGTGGGTAACTGAGATGATGAAGCAGCTGAATTGATGCAGCAGGTCAATATGTTGAAATTTATTGTCAAAGACTTGGAGAAAGAGAGATTTCTACTTTGGAAAGCTAAGGAACATTGAATTAATTTTCCATGAGAATGAGGAGGAAAATGAACCTGTATTGCAGAGGATTGTAGACATGCTCTATGCCACAGAGGAAAGCTTTGTGATATCGGATGAAGGGGGCCCACAGGAGGAACAAGTATTAAGTTGGTCCAAGCCTGGACCAACTGAGGCACATCTGAATTCTTCACTCCAAATCATGGTCTTAACTGTAAAATACTCCTTTTTATTATTCTTAGAGGACTCACTGGTTTCTTTACATAAGCAGAAAGTACTTTTTCTTCAAGTGCACTCTGCAGAATTTTCACTCCTTTTCCAAAAAGTTTGAGTTAGGAATTTGTAGCTTGTAGCAAAGCCATATTAACATCTAACTAGTTCACATGAGGAACAGAAAGGCTGAGCATGGGGCTCTTTGTGTGGATGCTGGTCATGCTGAAGCTGGAGAAGGGGTTTTATGTCATAGAGGATGTGGCAACCTCAGTAGAGAAATGTAAAGACTGAATTGTATTTTAAACTACTGTGAAGTCTTGGCAGAGAACATTTTCATAAATAAATGTCTTAAGAGTATTTAAAATATGCTTCCATATTTCACAATAAGAAATATAATGGGAGTTTTTATGTGTTTGACATTGAGTCTTTGAAGCAAGATCCAGACCTGGGAACCTTTGGAACCTGCTGTGGCAGGCCTTGCAGGACTGCCTGAATCTTTACAGGTCTGGGCTTTGATCTAAAGAGAACATTTGAAAAGTTGCCCTGGAAAGCCATTTGGCATCATTGACCAGTAGTATCCTGC
>NW_006201913.1:208827-232826 GCF_000334495.1 Tupaia belangeri chinensis | reverse complement strand
CCTGCTGAAAAGTGTGAGGCATTGTTGCCTGCATGAATAGAAGGTGTGTTTCAGCCTTGAGTTGAAGAGCTCCATTTTCATGGAGCATTTATCTGACAATGTTTCCATCTATCCCTGAAATGTCTATGTATTGTGTTTTCTTAGGAAATGAGGTGTGCCCAGATCTCTAATCTAACAACTACTTTTAGGGACTTGCTCACATCTCTGGGATCTGAATGGGGGTTTTGGTCCCATTCAACTGTCTTTTCAGTTTACATTTAATGGATTTCTCTTCTGTTTCCCTTGCCCAATGGGAACCCATCTTTGACTCCTTAAAGTTTTCTGCTTAGAATTAGAAGTACAGCTGGCAGGTGATCTTGCTGCAAGTTCTTTCTGGTCTACTGGGAAACGGAGAGATCAGTGAAGGTCATCATTACCTTGGGATCTGCAAGATAGGTGTTTTTGGTATCTGCTGTCCACAGCTCTCCACTGTTATTCGAATACTTTGCCAGTGCACTATCCTCTTTGGAGATAAAACTCATTGGTGCGTTACCAAATGTTCATTTTCTTTTGCAGAAAATAAAGTACAATGTCTGAATTAATTACTACTATTTAAAATATTTTATTTCTTAACTCTCCTTCATTTGCTTTGTCTTCATCCAGTTCAGTTCCTTTGTTTAGCAGAATTCCACAAAATATGTGTCACCCACTACTGAGACTGTTCAGCCCCTGGATGTATTTGTGTTGATTTTTTTCTGGTGGGAGCTTGTCCCAAAATGTGTGTAGAAAGCAGCTATTTTATGATAAAATTGTTGTGTAGTGCATGCTTTGTGTGGAATTTAGAGGGAAACCCAGATTAACAATGTCAAAAAATACAAGTAACTAGCCATGGTTCAAATGACAGTGGTGCTATTTCTCTTTTGTGACCTTTTAGACTTTTGTTGTCCCTAAATTCCATTTTATTGGGGACACATTTTCCACCTTTCTTTTTTTTCCTTTTCATTCTGATATTATTTTATTTCAATTTTTGTAATTGACAGCAAAGTCACAATTTCTAAATAAAATTCTTTATAAAAAAAAAAAAAGATGCTGACTCCCACGTGACCAACTGTGGTTTGAGTCCCAGACCCAGCTGCTTGAAATTGAGGCAAAGTGCAGGTGTGTGAATGCCCAAAATCCCAACAGGGGAAAGGATTGCAGCATGGTCATTCTCCTGGGGTTGTTTCCTCACTCTCTCTCTCATTGTGTCTCTCTGTCTTTCTGGTGAGCTTTTTGTCACCCTATGACAAAAAACAACAACAACAAAATGCTGTTATGCAAATAAATTATATAAAATATCTTCTAGGCTAAGTTTATGAGCTCCATATGAAACATAAATTAATTTTTTTGTTTAGAATTGATTCTCATCCCAAAGACATATCATTATGTAGTGCTAATATTCAAAAAAATTGAAAAAAAATCTGAAATCTAAAACACTTTTATTCCAAAGCATTTTGGAGAAGAGGAACTCAGTGTATGATATTATGGTGTATTTGTTATTTATTAAATTATGCTTGTCAATGATAAAGTCATTATTGTTGTATATCAATATTTGAGACCACAGTTTTTCACCTCTGTGTCTATCATTCCTTTCTCCATCCTACCTTAATTGGTCCCCTGATAACATAGACTTTCTTTCGCATACTGATGTGTTCTTTAGCTGGTCATGTTGTCTTATTTTCCTGATAAAATCTTTTCTTCTTATTCAGCTCCAATTCCACAGTACTTAATATATTTCCTGGCAAAGAGAGAAAAAGCAAAAGTTTCTTTGCAGGGACCAGCAGGTAGGATGGTGGTTAAGGCACTGGACTCCCACGTTGCTGATTGTTGTTCAAGTCCCAGACCTGGTGGCTTATTCACTCACTTTCTCCTCCCCGCAGGTCTACTTAATGATAATAAAATTAAACTGAATTAATTTTTTTAAAGTTGCTTAACAAATACATATTTCATATGTGGTCTACAAAGAATGGAAAATCTGTGTAATTCAATTCACTTAATACAGTTTCATGTCAGAGATGGTCTTTAATATGATGTAGTAACATTTTCAGCCATACATGGAATTGCTATGGAAGACTTGCTCTGATGAGGCATAGCTACTCAATGCAACATGGAAGCTAGAGGTCCATGTGTAAGTTTGTTCATTGGAGTGAAGTATTTGGTATCTTGTTCTACATTATTTCATTATATTGTCTTGCTGTTTATGCTTTCAGTTTTCATATGACTCCTTCCATTGTTCTAACAAATATCTCACCCTTTAAATATTTTTGTGATAGGGCCAATAGGTGGCATGGAGGTTTAGGTGACTGGATCCCAGATGGCCAACTTCACGGTTTGAGTCCCAGAGAGAGCAGCTTGAATATCACTCTGGGTGCGTGTACAGGCATGCCCAAAATCCCAAGAGGAAAATCAAGATTGAAGCTTGGAGTGGGCAGGGGGAGAGTGACTCTTTCTCTCTCTCCTACCCTCTCTTGTTTCCAGTGATTGCATTTTCCCTATAGAAAAAAAAAGTGATAAACATTAAAGTGGAGGTAAATAAACAATCTGTATGTTTATACTAAAGTCATTTCTGTGATTCTTTTATAATCTAAACTTTCTTCCATCTTCATGATCCAAGTGTGGAAGGCCAGATATTATACCCTACATATGAGCAATTGTTTGTCCATTTTGCTCCTTCTCCAAGCAGAAGCACCTTCATCTTTGAATTTTACTTACACTTTCTTCCTCCTTTCTCCCAGACTAAATAAAGTGATTAAGTCTTACTGCCTTTGCTAACTAGCCCAGAAACCCTTTTGTTTATATGTTCCTTAACAATGTAACCACCAGTCTCCAGTCCCCTGCCCAAAGCCATGGGGACCATTAAACAAAGGTCTGAAGAATGCCCTTTGAAATAATTAACCTTCTTGATTCAGCTTCTGTAACTATTTGCATGAAAATCCCACTCCATTTCCTGACATTTTGGACTTTCTGCACCCCTGGTAACTGAACCCCTATAAAAAGACTGCTCAAACTTCAGTTGGGACTGCAGTTCTGCCTCCTGGCCCCTGAGCCTCAAGCTGTACTCTCTGGCCAGCTAATAAAGACTCCCTTTAACCTTCATCTAGCTTTGGTGGTTGTTCATTTGGTGGAACTCTACAACACTAGGACAGCTCAAAGAAGAGCTTCAGGGTCTTGCCGGCATAGCCTGTGGAATAGGCACCTGTGATTCAGGGTCACAATTTATTACTACAAAACGTTTATGTCCTACAAACCTTTCATAGTTTCCTAGCAGGGAATTCCAAAAGTATTCTCTTTCAAATACAATTATCTGAAATAATCTTGACCATCCATTTAATCAAGAATGTTGTCTTTAAATATCAGAACTAATGCCTATAAGTAAGAGGCAGCAAACTTCTCTGAATGTCTTTAGTTTTGTTTGAATTAACTATTGTAATGGTGGGCTATTGCTGCATAACAAACCAACCCAATAATTAATGACTTAATGTCATGCTTTTGTATTACACTGCAGTCTATATTGGCAATGTCTTCTCATTAGGGATTTGGACGTATGAATTGTGGAGAAAAAAAATATTCAGTTCAAAAGACTATTCATATCATAATTTGTTCTTGAATTCTGAGTAGAAAGGACAATTTGAGAGGGGAAGATCAAGAAAAGTGGTGGTATCTTACAATGCCTCTTACAGCTTCTTTTTAAGCACTGAATGTGTCTAGATGCTCACTTTCTTTAAGCCAAGAAAATACCACATGTCTAAGCTCAAAGTCAACCATTGTAGGGGATATACACTTCTCCTATCTGAGGTAGCAACAAAATGCAGAGCTAATGGCAGAGAAGCATAATCCTATCAGAGAGACAAAGGGAGTGAATTAATAAGTGAAAATAAATTTTCTACCCAGGGGATAAACAGGCACATAAACATTCCATATATCTGTTGATGTTGTATGTTTATGAATGACATGCTGTAGTGTTGCATCAACATGACAAGAATTCCTTGAAGACTTGAAGGAGTTCCTAGAAGTCTTGGAGAAATAATTTGATACACCAAGCAGTACCAGCCTCTGAAAGATTCCCAAGAGTAAAACATAGGACAATTTAAAAGAGTCAAAAAAATTTTTTTTATATTTTTTAAATTGCCAGAGTGTGAGTTCAGCAGAGAGAGAGAGAAAAAGAGGAGAAGAAGGAGAAAGCACCCCTCAGTGGGACATGGTTATGCCACCATTTCTTCTCCATTTCTCCATCCTGCCATGATTTGAGTCATATACTCACACATATCTAGCATGTTTTTCAAGCTTCTGGATTTGGAATTTAAACCATAGTCAGCTATGTGGGAACTGGGTTCCTTAACCATGAGAACATAGGACTACCCAGAGTCTATAATTTTTTAATATGATTATTTTAAGTCATCATGGGGCATCAGTGATGACTACAATGAAGCATCATTCATCAAACACTCCCAAGGACAAGTGTGACTGATTGAGAACCACTGATTCAGAACTTGAACCCTGAAAGTATAATGACAGAATTTCTTTAAGGCATCATCCTTTACTTGGCTTACAATGATAGGCAGTATAAAGTCCCACACATTAGAACTCTCCTGAGCACCATTTGGTATCACTTCAGGTGTGACAGGAACCATGGCTGACCTCTGCATAATTGGTCTTGGCAAGAGTCACCACTCCAGGGTCTGCTACTGCAAGGTCATGCAGACCCAGGAAGGAACAGATAAAGACCCAAAATGAGAACTAGGGGGGTCCAACTCCCTAAAGGTGGATCACAAAGACCCACCAAATGTTTTATGAATGTTTATTCCACTAAACCTAACTCCCCACCACATCAGTTGCACATCCAGTCTTTCAGAATAGCTTGATTAGCCTATAAAAGAAATCCCCCTCCTAAGAAGGGGCTGAAGCATCCCCAGCTTTAGACAACCCCCCACCCAGGCGCTCTTTTTCACAACAAACTTTCCTCTTTTTTTAAGAAAGAGATTTTTTTGAGGATGAGAGATGGGGGAGAGTGAAAGGAAAGGAATCAAAGAGAAAGAGAGGCAAGATATTTAAGGGATAGAAATGGATGATTGTTGATAATAATATGTATGAAATATTCAAATAGACTGGTGTGGAGTGTATTCATGTTGGGTAAATTAACTTTACAAGCTGTAATGATGTATATTGATTGAATGTATAAAGTAAATTAAAATAATGAAAAAAATAATAAAAACTATTTTAAAAGAACAGATTTTTGCTATAGTGCACATGCGCTCACAAGAGAGACAGAGAGTAAGAAATCACCTCCCATGGAAATGACAATGCTACAATTCCTTCTACTCCATTCTCCTCCTATAACTTTCCTTGTTTCTTGACATGATGTATCCTGAGTGTTACTCTGAAGGTGGCAAGCAAGTCACTAAGACTTACTTCCACAATGAAGGATAAAGGTGGTTTTTTTTGGTTATGTTTGTTTTGTTTGTTAGAGGGTATGTGAGCTTGTCAGAGAGAGACTGAGAGACACAGAGAGAGAAGGAGAAATTGCCCCCCCCCCCATGGGCAATGGTCATGCCACCATCCCTTCTCCATCTCTCCCTCCTTTCAGGATTTTGGACATATTCACCGGGAGTGTTTACCAAGCTGCCAGGACTCAAATTGCACAGTTGGCTGTCTGGAGACAGCTGTCTTAATCTGAAAGTCATGGAACTGGCCTGAAGAAGGAAGTTCTTAAAAGCAGAACATCACAGAATAAATGTGTAAAACTTAAATCAGACAGTCTCTTTCTTCTTTCTTTCTTTTTTGTCTTTTTTCTTTCTTCTCTTTCTTTTCTCCTTCTTTTTCTTTCTTTCTTTTCTTTTCTTTCTTCCTTTTTTCTTCTTTCTATTTTTAAATTTGCTCTAGAGAATCTGTGCTCACTGGAGAGAAAGAGAACCCTGCTAGGAGGGATGAGCACACTACAATTGCTGCTTCTCCATTTTGCCTTCAAGATTTGGGGCATGCGTGCACATGTGTCCAATGATATTTTTAAGTTACTGGGTCCAGGTCTCAAACTGAATGTGCAATCAGCCATAGGGGATCCAGCCTCCTTAAGCCATTCCACCTGGCTGGGCCATATCAGACAATTTCTATAAGACATCAGTCTCACATCATGGTGAATAAGATTTCAATATATCTGTAATAATGAAAGAAAATTTATGATGGAGGGGCAGTAGGTGGCAGTAGGTGACCTTGGTTTGAGTCCTGTACCGGGAGACCTGCTTTCTCACCTTCTATCTCTGTCTCTCTCTTTTTCTCTAGTGAGCACACAAAACCTATAACATTTTTAAAAATAATAATAAAAAGAATACTAATTTTTTTTAAATAATGATGAGGGAATAAATGATAGCTCTTAACCTGGGATTTAGACATGACATTCTAATTGCTTTGGCAAAGGTTTCATGAAGCCAGGAAGTAGAATGCTTATAGTTTTAAGAAATATACCTCTCTCCCTCATTTTAAGAAGAGTAAGTTTTCTGATGTGTATCAGAGGATACAACAAAGTAATGCTTTGAACACCACAGGGTCCTCACTAGACTTGGAAATAAGGTAACTCAAAGGTAGGCTAAGGTGTTATTGAAGCAGGCCAGGAAGACTGTAGCCATTTTGAAATTAGGAGAGGTCTCTAATAAAAACAATATGATGACATGTTGAGTCATGGGGCTAACTGTTTGAAGAATGGTAAAATCTTCGTGTATTTTTATAATTTTTAGGTTTTTGCCCTAGGGCATATGTGTTCACTGGGAGAAATTAGAAATCATCTCCAAAAGGGGATGGCCATGCTTGTACTCCCTTCTCCATTCTCCACCTGGTATTTTGGGCATGTACACATGTGCCCAGCATGATTTTCAAGCCACAAAGTCTGAGACAGGAACTGCAGTAGGTCGTGTGTGACTCCAGGGCCTTAAACACCTTGTCACAGGCTGGCCCCTTATTTTATTTTTATATATTTTTAAATTTTCATTTTCTACTTCACAAAATCCCTTCCAGAGGGCCTAGGGCAAGTCATACCCACACCACAAATATTTACAGACTATTTTGGTTTAGTTGATAACAGGACCCGTCCCACATCCTGTCCCTGGTATAGTATCCTTGCAATGGGTGAGAGTCATGGCCATGATCACTAACAAACCATTTTGACTCATTGATAACAGGACTCTTTCAACATCCTGTCCTCAGGGGACCAGCAGTTAGCGTAATGGCTATGTCGCTGAACTCCCACGTGGTTGACCGTGGTTCGAGTCCCGAACCCGGTGGCTTAAACTCACGCTGGGTGCATATGCATGTGTGCCCAAGATCCCGAGAGGAGAATGGAGGAGAGGGGATTGTGTCATGGCCATCCCCCTTGGGGAGTGATTTCTTGCTTTCCATCTCTCTGTCTCTCTCTGTCTTTCTGGTGAGCACATGTGCCCTATAGCATAAATCTCTCCAAAAAACCCAAAAACAAACAAAAAACATCCTGTCCTCAGGGCAGTATCTTGTGACATATACTAGCCCCCTTGTCTCTGTGACAGTGCACTCTTTGCTGATCCCTTCCTAAATTACAAACATTCCTTTCCAATCACCAACCTAAGTATTGTAAAATCCTTCTATAAACTACAAGCCCCCACTTCCAGATGCTCCATCTTTTGGGGCCAGACCAATTCCAAACCTTGTCTCTCACTCTCAAAATCAAATAAAAGGAACCGCTGTATCTAGTTGCTCCACGAAAGGCGTGTTTGCCTTTTCTCTGGGAATAGTTACATATATTTGTGTTTAGAAATAAACCACATTAATTATTATTTCTGCAGAGTTGGTTATTTCTGTTGGCATTTTAATTTTTTTAAATTTAAGATGGGGTATGTCCTCCTATATTTCTGTATTAATAAGAAAGATCCAGGCTAAGGGGATGTTTGCACCTTTTACCTTGCAACTGCAGTTCATGCAGCCTACATCCCATAGTCCTTTCTTTTACATGCAGATATTCACATAAAAATTAATTTATTAATAAGAAAAAGGGGCATATTCAAGAGCTTTACTTTATAATTATTTATCTGTGAGGATAAATACACTTGTGAGATTGTTAGTCATTTACTTTCCTTTTTATAAAAAAAGAAACTAGGAATGGTACTTGAAGGAAATCAAAATAATCACTTAGAAGAAAGTGAGTGACTCTGATTAATCATAGTGAGGAAGGATTTGCACCTGCTTGTATCTCGTGCTTATAAATACTGAAAACATGCTGAGCCTTTTGAGACAGTTTGGTGTACTCACTGTTTGTCTCCCCATAACCAGTAACAAAAATAAACTTGCTTCTTGTCCAGTCTCTGCCTCTCCTTTCATTGACTGTGAGAAGCAGATGGACTTAGCTGGGAACACTTGAAGGCAGAACCTGTGCAATACAGGCTAAAGTGTGTGGGGAAAATAGTAATAATAGGATTCACCTGACTTCCCCGATTTTTTTTTTTTTTGAGAGGTCCTTTTTGCTATAGGGCACATGGGCTTGCTGGAAAGACAGAGAGCCAGAGAGCCAGAAAGTGAGAAATCAACCCCCAGGGGGGATGGCCACACCACAGTCTCCATTCTCCTTTTCGGATTTTGGGCATGCATGCACAGGTGCCTGGTGAGTTTAAGTCACTGGGTCCAGGACTCGAACTGCGGTTGGCTACATGGGAGTCCAGCAACATAGCCATTATGCCAACTGCTGGTCTCCCTCTCCATTTTTTTTTTTTGGAGAGATTTTCACTGTAGGGCGCGTGCGCTCGCCAGACAGACAGAGAGAGACATAGAGACAGAAAGTGAGAAATCACCCCCCAGGGGGGATGGTCACGCCACAATCCCTTCTCCTCCATTCTCCTCTCGGGATCTTGGGCACGCACGCACACGTGCCCGGCGTGAGTTTTAAGCCACCAGGTCCGGGACACGAACCACGGTCGACTACGTGGGAGTCCAGCAACATAGCCATTACGCTAACTGCTGGTTCCCCTCCCCATTTATTTTTAAATGTAGAAAGTTTTTTGTCACTTGGGGTCAGGCCATCTGCAAGGAGAGTTTCCTTTCCATCCCGACCAGTGTCCATAGGGAAATCTGCTTCGAGGTCAGAATAACACTCTGGAAAATAGGCTTAATGAACAGGTAGAGGGAGCTGTAAATATCTTCTCAGCTCTTTTCCTTTAGAGAGCATAACTTGGGCCAGAAGAAACATGGCTGTTTCTTATGGGCTCCCAGTCTGGCTCAGGGACCAATGTTTGACTCTTCCTCACTGCCTTGTCTGAGACACAGCTTCAGTCTCCATCACAGACCACCTACGGTGGAACTCAGGCTTTCACACAGAGGCTGTCCTCTCAGACCCCATACAGGTGAGTCAGAGAGCACAGAGCACAGCAGACACTGCAGCAGCAGGTCAGAGATGATGGAAACCAAGAATGTTCATCCAAGATAAACTGAGAGCTAAACCAGCCTAGCCCACATCTGACAGAGATCTGTTGTTGCTTGTTTAGTTAATGCATTTATTTGTGATGTTAAAAAGAGAAGGGAACATTGGACTGAGTGAGGTAGAGACCATCATTGTTGACAATGAGATGATGGGAATGGAAGTCCAATTGATGACGATGTGTTTGATAATATTGACTAGATTTTTTTTTTGAGAGGTTTTTGCTGCTTGCTTTCTTACTTTTCCTCTCTCTGTGTCTCTCTCTGGTGAACACACATGCCCTCCAGCAAATTAGATGATACTAATAAGTAAAATTAAACGATTCTTTAAAAAACTTTAAAAACTAAAAATACCTGGACACATACAATGTATAAAATAAGCCTGAATAAAGACATATACCGGATTATTATTATTTTATTTTTTAGAGAGATTTTTGCTATAGGGAGCATGCATTTGACGGAGAGACAGAGAAAGAAAGCAAGAAATCCCCCCCCAAGGGGGTGGCCACACCACAATCCCTTCTCCTCCATTCTCCTCTCCAGATCTTGAACACAGACACACACACACCAGCCTGAGTTTAAGCCACCGGGTCTGGGACTCAAACCACGGTCGACTACATGCGAGTCCAGCAACATAGCCATTATGCAAACTGCTGGTCCCAATATTGACTAGATTCATGTACAGTGCACTCCTGCTGGGAAAATTTATTTTGTAGATGTGAAGATGTACAATTATTAAATTAAATAAATACATAAATAAAATTTTAAAATAATATTAACATCTTTTAAAAAGAAAAAATAAGAATGGGAAGTGTCAAGTACTTCCATTCAAAATAAGTCCAAGATATTTTGAAAGTGAGAGGAGTGGAGAAATGGAGGATTAGGTATATAGGGATATGCAGTGAAGTGAGGCCATATCATTTTTGTAAGATAGATTTTTTTTTTCTATAGAGTGCATGCTCTCACTGGAAAGACACAGAGAGAGAGAAAATGAGAAATCATTCCCTAGAGGGGATGGCCATTGCAATCTCTACTCTTTCATTCTCCTCTTGAAATTTTGAGTATGCATGCATGTGTGCCCAGCATGAGTTTCAAGCCACCGAGTCCGGGATTCACACTACTGTTAGCTATGAGGGAGTCCAACGTCCTAACCACCACTGCCTGCTGACTGAGGCCATATTATTTTTATTTGGAAGATGGGGTCTATTCTCCTATGTTTCAATATTTATAAGAAAAATCCAATCCAGGGGGCTGTTTGCAGATTTTACATTGTAGCATAAATTCATGACGCATACATTTCATAGCACCTTCTCTCACACTGGATATTCACATAAAAATATTTAATTAATTATGAAGCGATAAAAGACATATCAAAAACTTTTAATTAACAATTATTTCATTACCCATGAGGCTGAATACACCTGTGAGGTTTGTTAGCTATTTATTTTCCTTTGTGCAAATTCGCTATGTAATTTTTGCTTTGGATGGCAGATTCAGCGTGATTTTACTTTTATATTTGATTACATCCTTTTCTACAACATATTGGTGCTTTTTCCCCCATCCACTTGGCTGTTGTAATTTAGTTCTTTTATGTATGTATATATAGAATTTGGGTGAGAATATGTGAAAGTTTATACATTTTGCAAAGCCAAGTCTACTTGTTGATCATATTTTTCCCACGTACTGACCACCCCCAATTGTTTTTCTTTTGTTTATTGTTTCTTTGTTTGTTTATTTTGGAGATATTTTTTGCTATAGGGCATGTGCACTCACCTGAGACACAGGAAGAAAGCAAAATATCAGCTCCTGGGGAGATGGCCAAGCTACAATCCCTTCTCTATTCTCCTCTCAGGATTTCTGCATGTATACATAAACATTTGGCAAGAGTTTCAGGTTGCCAAGTCTCCACTTGAACACCAGTTGACCACATGGGAGTCCAGCACATAAACCACTTCATCACATGTTGATCTCCTCCATTTATTTTTAAATATAGAAAGCTTTTTGCATCCTTAGTTCTCATACTGTTTTTGTATCTCTGTTATTCCATATTGCACCTTTCAGCTTTCTTTGGTTAGATTTTTTTCTGTGATAAGTGTGCGAACTCACCAAAGAGAGAGAGAGAGACAAAGATAGATAGAGGGGAATTGAGAAAGCACTACTCATAGGAAAATGGCCATGCTGCAATCTATTCTCTATTCTATTCCTGGGATTTGGGGAATGCATGCATATGGGCTTGTCTTTTTTTTTGAAGTCACTGTGCCCAGGACTTGAACCATGGATTTGAAATGTGGAATCCAGTCATCCTCAACTACCATGCCTTTGACTGGTCCCATTCATCATTTTTTAAAACTTACATCACCTTCTGACATTGTTTGAAATGCACTACACTTTACCAGTTCCCCAAAGATTACCTGTATTTTCATTAGGTATATTTGAATATGTATACATACATAGATTTATATCTTTATGTAAGATGATATTCTTTTAACTGTTTCTTCCTGAGTTTTAGAAGACTTCTTGTTATATCCTTTTATTTCTAAGTCTTGGGCAATTTCATGTTGAATTAATGACCCATGTTGATATAATTAAATTAATATTATTTGACATCTTTTTTCCAGAAGTTAGCTTTAATCTCTCAATTTAATTCAATTTGGTACATTGCAGTGAAACCACTGTAATTAGCCTAATGACTTTCTTATTATCATTCTTTTTCCATAAGTCCTTAGGGGCTCTTAAAGTTTTCTTTCTGAGGACCAGCAGTTAGCATAATGGCTATGTTGCTGGACTCCCATGTAGCTGACTGCAGTTCGAATCCCAGACCTAGTGACTTAAACTCACACCAGGTGCATGTGCATGCATGCCCAAGATCCCAAGAGGAGAATGGAGGAGAAGGGATTGTGGTGTGGCCATCTCTGCTGGGGAGTGATTTCTTGCTTTCTGTCTCTCTGTCTTTCTCGTGAGTGCACACACCCTATAGCAAAAACCTCTCCAAAAAAGAAAAAAAAAGTTTTCTGTCTGCATTAGACAAATATTCATATTAATACCCTTTTAATTCATTAATAGAATCCAGTGCACATTGTAAATGCTCTTCATATTTTTACTTTTTAATTAACATTTTTTACAAGCAGTGACTTTTATTCATTAATAAACTGAAAGTCTATTTCCAAATGATTCTTTCTCATGTATCCTGTATGCTTTACTTAGTAAGCAAAGCCTGGTAAGGCGAGACTTCAACTGTCCTCAGGCTCTGACCCTTCTTCATCTTGACTAATCTGTAAGTAACGAAGTTCCTAAGTCTCCTTGTCAGAAACAACCACACAAAGCTAATCACGAAGGTTGTTCTTCTTAAGGTATATCTTGGTGCGGTATTTCAAATAACTTTTAGAGATCTGTTTCTTGGAAACAATCCAAGATTTGGGTTTTTTGTTTGTTTGTTTGGCAAGGTTTTTGCTATAGGTCGTGTGTGCTCGACAGACAGACAGAGACAGAAAGACAGAAAGCGAGAAATACCCCCCAGGGGGGATGGCGACGCCGCAATCTCTTCTCTGTTCTCTTCTCGGGATCTTGGGCACACATGCACACGTGCCCGGCATAAGTTTAAGTCACCAGGTCTGGGACTCAAACCACGGTCGACTACATGGGAGTCCAGTGACATAGCCATTACGCTAACTGCTGGTCCCCTGTGATTTTATTCTTGAGGCGTTCAATGAGAACTACATTTCCAAGGTTGCCAGTTTTCCCATTGACTTGAACCTTTTCCTGCAGAAACTTCAAAATTTCCAGAGTCAAAAATTTTATCTTCTACTGGATGAGTAAGGTCCAAATAAAACTTCCAGGTTGACCTCTTAGGGCTTCTTGTCTTTTGGCAGCCAGCCCTGAGGTCAGAAACAAAAGCTTAACTAACATTTTAGGTTAACAAGTGATAGTTGTGGCCTGGTAAGGCGAGACTTCAACTGTCCTCAGGCTCTGACCCTTCTTCATCTTGACTAATCTGTAAGTAACGAAGTTCCTAAGTCTCCTTGTCAGAAACAACCACACAAAGCTAATCACGAAGGTTGTTCTTCTTAAGGTATATCTTGGTGCGGTATTTCAAATAACTTTTAGAGATCTGTTTCTTGGAAACAACTGCGCTTTTATTCTTCTTTTTTTTTTTTTTTTTTTGGCAAGGTTTTTGCTATAGGTCGTGTGTGCTCGACAGACAGACAGAGACAGAAAGACAGAAAGCGAGAAATACCCCCCAGGGGGGATGGCGACGCCGCAATCTCTTCTCTGTTCTCTTCTCGGGATCTTGGGCACACATGCACACGTGCCCGGCATAAGTTTAAGTCACCAGGTCTGGGACTCAAACCACGGTCGACTACATGGGAGTCCAGTGACATAGCCATTACGCTAACTGCTGGTCCCCTGTGATTTTATTCTTGAGGCGTTCAATGAGAACTACATTTCCAAGGTTGCCAGTTTTCCCATTGACTTGAACCTTTTCCTGCAGAAACTTCAAAATTTCCAGAGTCAAAATTTCTATCATCTACTGGATGAATAAGGTCCAAATTAAACTTCCAGGTTGACCTCTTAGGGCTTCTTGTCTTTTGGCAGCCAGCCCTGTGGTCAGAAACAAAAGCTTAATTAACATTTTAGATGGAGAAGTAATAGTTGCATCTTTAGGGAATTTTGATTATCTTGGAATGAGATTAGGAGCTTTCTTACTTATCTCTTCCAGCTTTCTACTAACTTGGCCTTTGAAATTGATTTTATAGACAATTTTATTGCCTGTGAGAACATAGTAATAAACTCATACATATATATGAGATAATAATATATATATACACACATATATATGTATATACATATAGGGAAAACTTGAAAGTACTTCAAAGTATTTGTGGAAAATGGAACACTAAAGTAAGTGTTTATCTTGGTGCAAAATTTTTGAAATTTATACATAGATTTTTTTCATAACACACATTTTACATGAAATTTTTGAAGACTCTCCTACCTCATATAAGAGATACTACTTTGGAAATGCAGTAATATCAATTGTTTTCTAAACTGCAAAATAATGAGTGCAACACTTCAACAATGTCGGTAATATGTGTTTGTATGAAAAGTACTCATGTTATTTTTCTCTTTCTTCTTAGTTCTTTTTACCACATGGAACTGGGGAATGACACACAAATTTCAGAATTTCACCTTCTGGGATTTTCAGAGGATCCAGAATTGCAGTCCCTCATATCTGGGCTTTTTCTCTCCATGTACCTGATCACTGTGTGCGGAAACCTGCTCATCATCCTGGCCACCATCTCAGCCTCCCACCTGCACACTGCCATGTACTTCTTCCTCTCCAATCTGTCCTTCGTAGACATCTGTTTCACCTCCACCACTGTCCCACAGATGCTGGTGAACATCTAGACCCAGAGCAAGGTCATCACCTATGCAGGATACATTACCCAGATGTTCTTTTTTATACTTTTTTCAGATGTGGACATCTTTCTGCTTACCATGATGGCCTATGACCAGTATGTGGCCATCTGTCATCCTCTGCACTACACGGTCATTATGAACCCTCCACTGTGTGCGTTGATGATTCTGCTGTCCTGGATCATGAGTGCCCTGCATTCCCTGTTACATAGCTTAATGGCATCACAGCTGTCCTTCTGTACACATGTGGAAATCCCCCACTTTTTCTGTGAACTCAATCAGGTGGTCCATCTCGCCTGTTCTGATACCTTTTTTTAATAACGTGGTGATCTATTTGACAGCTATGAGCATAACTGGCAGTTCCCTCACCTATATACTTTACTCTTACTCTAAGATAGTTTTCTCTATTCGTGCAATCTCATCAGCTCAGGGAAGGTATAAAGGCTTTTCCACCCGCGCCTCTCACCTCTCAGTTGTGTCCTTATTTTATTGCACAAGCCTGGGAGTGTATCTTAGTACTGGTGCTACCCACAGCTCACACTCAAGTGCAGCAGCCTCCATGATGTACACTGTGGTCACTCCCATGCTGAACCCGTTCATCTACAGTCTGAGGAATAAAGATATAAAGAAGGCTCTGAAACCACTTTTCAAAGGAGAGAAATAATCAGGCCATTTTTCAAGGTTACGTGAGATTCCTTAGACTCACATATTGTGCCTCTTCAATATGACTGTAGAACATGAATTCCATCCATCTCTTTACATTAGTTTCAATCTTTTTGACCTCTGTTTTCTATACAATTTAATTTTTTTAAAACTTTCTGCTCTCCCTGAATTCAACAATTTTTCCCTTTACCTACTTCCCCAAATTTATTCCCAAACTAAGATTAGGGATAATTTGGAGATTCACATCTCTTTCATACAGGTTGAGCATCTCTTATCTAAATCCAAAATCCAAAAATCAAAAGCTTTCTGAGAAGATAGAAAATTTCATACTTGATATCATGTAATAGGTCACAATCAAAATACAGCCATACAAAATGATTGCATAAAATTACCTCAGGTGATATTTATTAGCTGTATATGAAACATCAATGACTCTTTTGTTTATACTTGAGTCCCACCCAAAAGACCTATCATTATGCAATGCTAATATTCAAAATTTGAAAAATAATCTGCAATCTAAAACACTTCTGTTCTGAAGTACTTTTAAGAAAAGGAATTCAATGTGTACAAAAGTGTATTTTGTATTTATTAAATTATACTTGGTGAGACCAGCAGATGATTTAATGATTACATCACTGGCAGTGATTGAGTACCAGACCTGGCAGCTTAAAACTCAACCCAGGCACATGTGCACACATGCCCAAGATCCTGAGAGTGGAGGAAAAGTGCTTTCAATGTGGCTATCCCCCATGGGGAGCGATTTCTCACTTTCTGTCTCTCTGTTTCTCCAGTAAGTACATGCACCCTATAGCAAAATGAAATTTGTCTTAAAAAATTATGCTTGGCAATGATAAGGTTGTTAATATAACTTCATTGTACATGAATATCTGTCTCGGTGTCTATTATTCCATTCTCCATTACTACCTTAATTGGTCCCTGATGATGTAGACTTTCACATACTCATGTATTCTTTATCTTGTCATGGCATCTTATTTTCCTGATTAAAATCCAATTCAGCTCAGTGTTCACAGTGCTTACTACATTCCCTGGCAAAGAGTAGTAGAGCAAAAGTTGCTTAACAGGGACTGGCTAGTGGTGTGATGGCTAAGGCACTGGACTCCCACAGGGTCAACTGCAGTTTGAGTTCTAGACCAAGTGGCTTGCTTTTGCACTTTTGCTCTCTCTCTCTCTCTCTCTCTCTTGGTCTCTCTTTGGTTTAATTTAAAAAAATAAATTAAATTAAATAATGATTTAATAATAAATAAAATAATACAATGCATAATAATAAAATAAATACTAATAATAAAATAAATTATGTAAATAATGTTTTTTAAAATAGTTGCTTTACAAATACATGTTCCAAGTGAGGTCTACACAAGAAGGTAAATCACATAGCTCAATTGATTTAATATGATATGAGGTGAGAGATGATCTTAAATTTGACAGAGTAACATCTTCAGCCATGCATTGAATTACTACAGGAGATTTGCTCCAGTGAGGCCCATCTACTCATTGAAGCATGGAAGCTTGGTGTCTGTGTGTAAGTTTATTCTTTGGAGTGAAGGATTTGGTGTCATGTTCTGCATTATTTCATTGTCTTGCTGTTACTGCTTTCAGTTTCCATGGTTATCTACATATGACTCTATCCATCATTCTAATAAATATCCTCCCTTTAAATAAAATTTGTGATAGGGCCATCTGATAGCATGGGAGTTAAGGTGGCTATATCCCAGTTAGCTGCCTTTATGGTTCAAACCCAGACCTAGTGGCTTGAAAATTATTCTGCATACATGTGCATATAGGCTCCAAATTCCTAGACAAGACTGGAGAAGAATGGCATGCAGCATGACCAATACCTGTAGGGGGTGATTTTTCTCTTTCTCTCTCTTATCTCCAGAGAGTACATCATGTGGCTTATAGCAAAAAAAGAAAAAAAAAAAGAAAAAATCAAGAAAATTGCATGAACATAAAAGTGGAGATAAATAAACAACCAGTATATTTATATGAAAGTCAGTTTCTATGTTCCTTTTATATTCTAAACTTGGTCCATCTTCATGATTAAAGGATGATGCACCTGAAAAGTTTCATTGTCTTACAATATTGTCTGTAGAAATAGAGACTTGTGATTCAGGGTCACAACTTAATACTGCAAAAACATATATGTCCTGCCAACCTTTCCTAGTTACATGCAAGGGAACCTGAAAGATAGTCTTTTTTAAATTCAATTATGTGAAATAAACAGGAATATTCATGTACTCAGGAATGTTGTCTTCAAATATCAAAACAAATGCCTATAACTGAGAGGCAGCAGACTTCTCTGAATGTCTTTAGTTTTGTTTGCATTCATTATTGCAATGGTGAGCTATTGCTGCATAACAAGCCACCCTGATAATTAATGGTTTAATGGCATGCCTTTGTATTACACCGGAGTCGATATTGGTGAAGTCTTCTCATTGAGAATTGGAAAATATGATTTGGGGAGTGGACAAAATGTTCAATTCAAAATACTATCCATATTTAATTAGTGATTGGATTCTGAATAGAGAAGACAATTCGAGAGGGGAAGATCAGGAAAAGTAGTGGTATCTTACAATGCCTCTTGCAGCTTCTTTTTAAGCACTTAATGTGTCTGGTTGCTCACTTTCTATCAATCAAAATATGTCACATGTCCAAGCTCAAAGTCAGCCATCGTAGGGATATACACTCCTCCTAACTGGGTCAGCAACAAAACACAGAACTAATGGTAGAGAAGCATAACCTTATTAAAGTGACTAAGGGAGTGAATAAATAAATGAAAATTAAACTTGTCTACCTAAGGAATAAACGGACACATAAATAGTCCATACATATGTTGATACCGTGTATTTATGAATGATATGTTGTAGGCTTGAAACAAAAAAGAAAACAATTGCTGGAAGACTCAGAGGAATAATTTGAAGCACCAAGAAGTACCAGCCTTTGAGATGTCCCAAAAGTAAAACATAGGACAATTTAAAAATTCTTTTTTTTTAATTGCTAGAGAATGTATGATTTCAACAGAGAACAGGAGAAGGAGAAAGCACTCCTCAGTGGGACATGGTCATGCCACAATCCCTTTTCCTCCATTTCTCCATCTTCTTGTGACATGAAGCATTCCCTCAAATACATCCAGCATGTTTTTCAACTTTCTGGAGTTGGGATTCCAGCCATGTAGTCAGCCATGTGGGATCTGGTTTCCTTAACTACTAGGCAAAATGGTCATCCAGAGTCTAAACATATTTTTTTCTTTGAGAGAGAGATTTTTTTCTATAGGGCTCGTGCATTTAGCAGACAGAGAGAGATAGAAAGTAAGAATTGTCACCCCTGGGAAGGATGTCTACACAGTGATCTCTTCTCCTTCAGTATCCTCCCTAGATTTTGGGCAGGCACACACACACATATCCAGTGTGAGTTTCAAGCAGCCGGTTCAAGGATTTGAACTGTGGGTAACAATGTGGGAGTCCAACACCATGACCATTATGCCATCTGCTGGTCCTCCAAGACTAAAAATTCTTAATATGACCATTCAAAGTCAGCTTAAGGACATCAATGATGACTTCAACAAAGCATAACTGGTCAAATATTCCCAAGGGCAATTGTATCTGACTGAGAATGGCAGGTCCAAAACTTTGAGCATTGGAAGCATACTGAGAGAATTTCTATCAGGGCATCACCCCTTACTTGGCTTAAAATGTCAGGTAGTGTAAGGTCCCATAAAGTAAAACTCTCATGAGCATCATTTGGTATCACTCCAAGCCCAACAAGGAACCAAGGTTGACCTTCTGCATAATTGGTCTTGGCAAGAGCCACTGTTCCTGGTGCTGCTACTGCAAGGTCACACTGACCCAGGAAGGATCAGATAAAGACCCCACAAGAGAACTGGGAGGTCTAACTCCTTAGCGATGAGTCAAAAAGAACTTCCAAATGCTTCATGTATCCTATCCCACTATGCCTAACTCCCCTGCATATCAGTCGCACATGCAATCTCTCTCTCTCTCTTAGATAAATCCCAAAGCAGTTTATTATATAAAAGAAGGTGGACACAAATGAACACATACTGTATAATTAGAAATACATAGCAAATTATTTTAGCAGCATTATTTTCCTCATTGGCTTATGGTGCTTTTATACAATATTGGTCTGTGTGTGTGTGTGTGTTATATCTATCTCAAGACTTAAGTTTTTGATTTCTTTATCTTCATTAATTTATTTGCTAGTAACACTTTTAGTTGTGTATCTTGGTCTCTATTTAATGACTTTTATACCAAATCCTCCTCTGCCAAATCTTTCTTTGTAAAAGAAGGGGTCTCTTAGCAGCTTTGACTGTCAAATTAAATTTAAGATAATACTACCAAGTTAAAAAGAAAAAGAGATGACAATGAATCTACACTTAAAGGATTTATCAATCAAAATTATGACAAATTGGAGATTATTTTAGAAGAATTAAGATAAATAAATCCTTCAGTTATGGTACATATTATGTTTCTCCATTTAACAGTGCATTTTTAAGAGTTTTAAGTAATTTGTTAGTCTACATATTACATATTTATACATATGTAAATATTAATGGTATATATTTCCATAGTGTGCACATATACATAGGCATATACCACATATTTTAAAGTGAGATTATTCATATGGATTTGATAAATTTGCTTAAATTTTACCTTTTATATTTCCAAATGGTTATTTATACTATACAGGAAAATGCTTGGTTTTATATAATTAATTTTATTCTGCTATCAATCTCATCACCTTGGATAGAACATTCAGAATCTGGTGTGTATCAGAGTCTACCTCAAAGTAATATTTTGAACACCCTTGGGTTCTCACTAGACTTAGGAGTAAGGTAACTCAAAGGTGGGCTAAGGTGTGAGTGAAGCAGGCCAACAGAACTGCAGCCAGTTTGAAATTAAGAGAGGCTTCTAACAAGAGCGATCTGACCAAGTGCTGAGTCATGGGGTGATCAGTTTGAGGAATGGTCAGATCTTTTTTTTTATTTTTATAATTTTCAGGTTTTCACCGTAGGACATGTGCACTCATGGGAGAGAGACAGAGAGAGAGGGAGATGATGAGAGGGAAAGCAAAAGCCACTGGGTCTGGGATTCAAACCATAACAGAAAGTGTGAGAGTCCGCTGGCCCCTCATTTTATTTTATTTTTATGTATTTTTTTATTTTACACTTAATCAATATACATCTGTACAGTATACAAAATTGGCTTTCTGAGCATGAATCAATTGTATACTAGTCCATCCAGTCAAGTATATTATCATGTAGAAAATTTTCATTTTGTCCTCAAAGGACAGACATTTGACTGCTTGTTTGTATCTTCCAAAATCCCTTCCAAAGGACCTGGGATGAGTCACACCTACAAACATGAACAGACCATTTTGGCCCATTTGATAGCAGGACTCTTCCTATATCCCATCCCTGGCATAGTATTCTCATGATGGGTGAGTCAAGTTCACAAGCATTAACAGACCATTTGACTAAGTGATAAAATGACTCTTTCAACATCTTGTCCTTGGGACAGTATCTTGTGACATATGCAAGCCCCGTTGTCTCTGTGACAGTGCACTCTTTGCTAATCCCTTCCAGAAACACAGACCTTCCTTTCCAATCACCAACCTAAGTATTGTAAAATCCTCCTATAAACTACATGCCCCCACTTCCACAGATGTCCCACCTTTGGGGTCAGACCAATGAATGAACTATTTCCAAACTTTGTCTCTCACTCTCAAAATCAATAAAAGGAATCCCTGTATTTGATCACCCTGAGAAAGGCATGTTTGTAGCTTCTCTGAGTCTAGGTCATACACATTTGTGCTTAGAAATTAATAGCACAAGTTATTATTTTTGCAGAGTTGGTTATTTCTGTCAACACTTTTATTTATTTTTTAAAAATAGTTATTGTACTTTATTTATTATTATTATTTCTTCATTTGATCAGAGAGAGAGAGAGAGAAGGAAAATGACAAAGCAAGTTGCCGGGTCTGGGACATAGTCAACCATGTGGGAGTCCAACACCTTAACCAGCATGCCATCTGTCAAAACTTTTAAATGTTTTTATTTAAGATGGGGTATGTTCTCCTATACTTCTGTATTGATAAAAAGATCCAGTCCAAGGGACTTTGCAACTTTTACCTTGCAACCACTGTTCGTGCAACATACATTCCAGAGTCCTTTAACTCATGCCCAGATATTCACACACAAAAAAATTAAATTATTAAGCTTAAGGGGATATAGTAAACAACCTTACAGTATAATATTTCATCATTTGTAAGACTAAATACACGTGTGGGTTTGTTAGTCATTTACTTCCTTTTTTACAAATGAAATCAGGAATGAGAACTCGATGGAAATCAGGAAAATTACTTAAAAGAAAGCAATTGATTCTGATTAATCGTAGTGAGGAAGGATTTACACCTGCTTGTATCTTATACCTATAAATATTGAGAACATGGTGAGCCTTTTGAGAAAGTTTGGTGGTGCTTTCTGGCTGTCTCCCCATAACCAGTAACAGACACTTACTTCTTATCCAGTCTCTACCTCTCATTTCATTAACTGTGAGGAGAAGCAGCTGGACTTAGTTGGCTGGGGACACTAGAAGCCCAGACCTGTGCAACACAGGGTAAGCCATCGGGAAGGAGTTATAATAATGGAATTTAATTTAATTAACAGTCAGGGAAACAAGCTTAATGAGCAGGTAAAGAAAGATATAAATATCTCCTCTTCCACTGTCCTTCAGAGAACACAACTTGGGCAAAAAGAAATTATTTCTTTTGCATTCTCCAGTCTGACTCAGATACTAATGCTGACTCTTCCTCACTGCCTTGTCTGGAACACAACTTCAGTTTCCATCATAGACCACTTACAGGAGAACTCAGGTTTCCATGCTGAGGTCATCCTCTCAGAGATCCCATGCAGGTGAGTCTGTGAGCACAGCAGACACTGCAGCAACAGATCAGAGAGGATGGAAGCCCAGAATGTTTTCCTAAGGTAAACTGAGAGCTAGACTAGCCTAGCACTCATCTGAGAGAGGTCTGTGCTTGCTTGCTTAATCTTAATTGATGTGTTCATTTATGATGCTAAATAGAGAAGGGGCATTGGACTGAACAAGGCAGGGACCATTGTTGACAATGAAATGAAAGTAATGAAAGTTTGATTGATGATGATGTGTTTGACAATGTCTTTGACTGGACTTATGTATACACTCAGTGTATTCATGCTGAGAAAATTCATTTTTGTATGCTGTGAAGATGTACAGTGATTAAATGTAACAAAATGATAAGAAGTTTAGAAAGATAATTAAAATTAAAAACAATAAAGGGACCAGCAGACTGTGTAGTGATTATGTTGCTGAACTCCCAGGTAGTTGAACAGGGTTTGAGTTCCAGACTCAGTGGCTAAAATCACCCCAGGCATGGGTACATGTGTGTATAAAATCCTGAGAGGAGAAGAGATTGAAGCCTGCCCATCAGCCCAGGGGGTGATTTCTCACTTTCTTTTTCTGTGTCTTTCTTGTCTCTCCATCGAGCAATGCACCCTACAGCAATAATTCTGTCTTAAAAAGTAAAAATAATATTAGTGTCTTTAAGAAAAAGGAAAATGGGAACTGTCCAGGGCTATCAGTAAAACTGACTAAGTACATGATCTTTGGAAAGTAAGAGGAATGGAGAAACAGAATGTTAGGTATGGAGGGATATGCAATAAAGTGAGGCCATACCTTTTTGTTTTGTTTTGTTTTCAAAGAGATTTTTACTATAGCATTTGTGCTTTGATTGGACAGACAGAGAGAGAAGGAGGATGAGAAAGAAATCATACCAGAGGGAATGGTCACACTGCAACCTTTCTCCTCTCAAGGTTTTGAGCATATGCACACAAACACCCAACGTGAGTTTCAAGCTGCTGGATTGGGGACTTGGACTATAGTTGACCATGTGGAAGTCCAGCACCCTAACTACCATGCCACCTGCTGGCCTGAGACCATGTTACTTTAATTTGTAAGGTGGGGTGTATTCTCCTGTTTCTATGTTGATAGATCCAGTCCAGGGTGATGTTTGCATATTATTCTTTGTAACAGAAGTTCCTGAAGCATAGATTCCATAGCATTTCTCTCCCATTGGATGTTTACATTAAATATATTTAATTATTAATTGAAAAGGGACATATCAAAGAGCTTTAATTTGTAATTATTTCATTACCTTTGAGACTGCATTCAGTTGAGGGTTTGTTAGCTATTGATTTTCCTTTTTGCAAATTCCCTGTGCAATTCTTTGCTTTTGACTATGGGTTCAGCATGCTTTATTTCCATTTTTTTCATTAATTATTTTTTTACATTTTTTAATATATTCAATCACATTATTTAGCTTACAAGGTGATCATTTAAATATGTGAACATTTCTCCCCGGTCCAGTTGATCAAAATATAACAATACTACCTCCCTGTCTCAACAATG
>NW_006201913.1:207580-208263 GCF_000334495.1 Tupaia belangeri chinensis | reverse complement strand
GCCACGCCGCAATCCCTTCTCCATTCTCCTCTTGGGATCCTGGGCATGCACGCACACACGCCCGGCGTGAGTTTAAGCCGCCGGGTCCGAGACACGAACCGCGGTCGACTACGTGGGAGTCCAGCGACATAGCCATTACGCTAACTGCTGGTCCCTCTATTTGTAGACTTTTGAGGAATCTTTAAATTTTCTCCACTGTGATTGGACTAATTTACAATCCCATCAGCAGTGTAAGAGAGTTCCCCTTTCACCACACCCTCGCCAACACTTATCTTTTTCTTTTTCTTTTCTTTTCTTTTTTTTTTTTTAATCTTAGACATTCTGACTGGGGTTAGGTGGTATCTCATTGTTGTTTTGATTTTCATTTCCCTTATGATGAGGGATGTTGAGCATTTTTTCAAATACATTTTGGCTATCCATATGTCATCTTTAGAGAATGCTTCTTTCAAATACTTCTCCCATCTTTTAGTAGGGTTGATCATCTTTTTTCCAATCAGCTCCTTGTGTATTCTGGTTATGTGTCCCTTATCTGATGCATAATTTACAAAAATATTTTCCCATTTTGAGGGCTGTCAATTCACACTAATTACTGTGTCTTTTGCCATGCAGAAACTTCTTAGTCTGATCTAATCCCACTTGTCTATTTTGGGAATTATTGACTGTGCTTTGGGGGTCTTATGTAA
>NW_006201913.1:198150-207568 GCF_000334495.1 Tupaia belangeri chinensis | reverse complement strand
CTATGCCAATGTCACCCAGAGTTTCCCCAGTGTTTTTTAGAAGCAGTTTAATAGTTTGGGGTCTTAGATTTAGAGCCTTGATCCACCTTGACTTGATTTTTGTCAAAGATGAGAGATAGGGGTTTAGATTCATCTTTCTACAGATGGAAATCCAGTTTTTCCAGCACCATTTACTGAAGAGGTTTTCCTTTTCCCACTGGATTGACTGGCATCCCTTGTCAAAAATCAGTTGACTGAATGATTGGGAATTTATTTCTGTGGATTCAATTCTATTCCATTGGTCCACATGTCTGTTCCTGTGTTAGTACCATGCTGTTTTGATTACCACAGCTTTGTAGTACATTTTTGGGTGAAGGAGTGAGATGCTGCCCACTCCACTCTTCTTGTGTAGAATTGCTTTGGCAATACGGGCTCTTTTATTATTCCAGACAAATTGTATGATTGTCTTTTCTAAATCTCTGAAGAATGTGTCTGGTACTTTGATTGGTATTGCATTAAATAGGTAGATTAATTTGGATAGAATTGGAACATGGGATTTCCTTTCACATTTTTGTGTCATTTTCAATTTTATTTTTTAGCTTCTCATAGTTTTCCTTGTGAAGGTCTTTAACTTCTTTGGTTAGATTTATCCCTAAGTATCTTATACTTTTGGTGACTATGGTAAATGGAATAACTTTTTTCAGTTCTATCTCCGTCTGCCTGTTGTTTGTATATAGAAATGCTGTAGACTTCTGTATATTAATTTTGTATTCTGAAACTTCGTGCATTACTTCCAGAAATTTTTTCATGGAAATCATTGGGTCTTCTATGTACACAATCATGTCATCTACAAATAGAGTTTCACCTCTTCTTTTCCTATTTGGAGGCCTTTAATTTTTTTCCTCTTCTGATTGCATTGGCGAGGACTTCCAGTACTGTATTGAAAAGGAGTGGAGAATGTTTGCATCCTTGTCTTGTACCCAGTTTTTCTGGGAAGGCTTTCAGTTTTTCTCCATTCTGGATGATGTTCATGATGGGTTTTTCAAAGATAGCTTTTATCATGTTGAGAAATGACCCTTGTATGCTGATTTTGCTGAGAGTATTGATCATAAAGGGATGTTGTATCTTATCAAATGCTTTTTCTGCATCAATCGATGTGACCATATGGTTTTTCTCTTTTTTCCTGTTAATACAGTGTATTACATTTATGGTTTTGTGTATGTTGAAACAATCTTGCATTCCTGGAATAAAGCCTACCTGATCATGATGTATGATCTTTTTATAAGTTTTTGGATATGGTTTGCTAGTATCTTGTTGAGAATCTTTGCATCTATATTAATCAGAGATATTGGTTTATAGTTTTCTTTCCTTGTCCTGTCCTTATCTGTTTTGAGAATAAGGGTGATAGAGGCTTCATAGAATGAATTAGGGAGAGATTCACCCTTTTGGATCTTTAGAAATAACTTGAGCAGAATGAGGGTTAACTGTTCTTTGAAAGTTTTATAGAACTCAGAGCTGAAACCATCAGGTCCAGCGCTTTTCTTTGTTGGAAGGTTATTTATTACTGATTCAATCTCCTGGCTTGTTATGGGCCTATTTAGACTTTCTATATCCTCCTGGCTCAATGTTGGTAGATTATACATGTCCAGGAATTTGTCCATCTCATCCAGATTGTCTTGTTTCTTGGCATATAGTTGTTCATAGTATCCTCTAACGATGTTCTGTATTTCTACTTTGTTTGTTGTTATATTTCCTGCTTCATTGCAGATTTGATTCATCTAGTTCCTTTCTCTCTTCTTCTTAGTAATTCTCGCTAGTGGTGTATCGATTTTGTTTATCTTTTCAAAGAACCAACTTTTACTTTCATTTATTTTCTGTATAGCTCGCTTATTTTTCTATTTCATATATTTCTGCTTGGATCTTTATTATTTCCTTTCTCCTGGAGTTTTTTGGATTATTTTGCTGTTGCTTCTCCAATTCTCTGAGGTATGATGTTAGGTGATCCATTTGCCTTCTTCCCGTCTTCGTCTTATGAGCACTAATTGCTATAAACTTCCCTCTTATGACTGCTTTTGTGGTGTCGCAAAGATTATGGAAACTCATGTCCTCATTGTCATTAGCTTACATGAATCTTTTGATTTCAGACTTTATGTAATCAGTAGTTGTGGAATCATTCAGTAGTAGGTTATTTAGTTTCCATGTATTTGAGCATTTTTGAGGATTTCTCTTGAAATTAAACTCAAGTTTAATTTCATCATGGTCAAAGAAGTTGCTGTAAATTGTTTCTATGCCTTTGAATCTGTGGAGGTTTGCTTTGTGCCCTACTATGTGGTCACTCTTCGAAAAGGTTCCATGTGGGGGTGAGAAAAAAGTGTGTCTTGTGGTTTTTGGATGGAAAGTTCTATAGATGTCTGTTAAGTCCATTTCATTTATGTTATCATTCAGATCCTTTATCTCTTTATCTGTTTTTTGTCTAGATGATCTGTCCCGAGGTGATAGTGCAGTGTTGAGGTTTCCAACAATTATTGTATTGCAGTCTTTCTCCCCTTTTAGATCTAACAGTTTTTCCTTCACATCTTTGGGTGCTCCTGTGTTAGGCACATAGATATTTATAAAAGTTATTTCTTCTTGGTCTATTCATCCTTTTACTACAATATAGTGCCCTTCTTTGTCTCTTCAAACAGTTTTTGTTTTAAAGCCTATTTTGTCAGAAATTAGTATTGCAACTCCAGCTCTTCTTTGGTTCCCATTTGCATGGAAAACCTTTTTCCAACCCTTCACTTTCAGCCTATGTATATCTTTATTAGTGAGGTGGGTTTCCTGTAGGCAACAGATAGAGTGTCTCTGCTTTTTTATCCATGCGGCCAGTCTGTGTCTCTTGATTGGAGAATTTAATCCGTTCACATTCAATGTTATTATTGATGTAACTGGATCTGTCCCAACGTATAAGTTGGCCATTGTCACAGCAGCCTTTTATTCATTTGTTTCTGTCTTTTAGCTCTTTAATTTTCCTTGAACAGCACTTTTTTCAGGGTTTCTCGAAGAGCTGGTATGGTGCTGGCAAATTCTTTCAGGTCTTGCTTGTCTGAAAAGATTTTAATATTTTTTTCCCTTATGAAGGATAACCTTGCAGGATACAATAATCTTGCTTGAAATTGTTTCTTTCTTAGCACTTTCAATACATCTTCCCATTCTTTCCTTGCTTGCATCATTTCTGTTGAGAGGTCCGGTGTTAGCCTGATGGGATGACTTTTGTACATCACTTCTTGCTTTTCTCTTGCTGGTTTTAGTATCATGTCTTTATCCGTGGTCTTGGATAGTTGGGTAAGATGTGCCTTGGAGAAGATCTTCTGGGGTTGATTCTAACTGGGGTCCTTTGTATTTCTTGGGTCTTGCTGCTAGAGTGCCTCTCTAGACTTGGGCAATTTTCTTCCAAGGTTTCATGGAATTGATTTTCCATGCAGTTATTAGTTTCTTCACCTTCTGGGATGCCAATTATTCTGATATTTGGGCGTCTTATGGAGTATTTAGTATTTCCTGTATATTATCCTCATGGTTTTTGTTGTTGTTGTTATTTTCTCTATCTTTTTGGTGGTTCTTTCTACATCAGAGGTTTTATCTTCTACATCAGAGATTCAATCTTCAGCATGATCTAATCAACTTTTAATACTTTTAAGGGGGTTTTTGATTTCCTCTGTTCCAGACTTTATCTCTAATAGCTCCTTCTGGTTCTTTCTCAGAGTGTCCATTTCTTCTTTCATATCTTGGAATGACTTTCTCATCTCCCATAGTTTGTTGTCTCTTTTCTGTTCCAACTCGAAGAACTTGTTCACCATAAATGTTCAAAATTTCTTGTCTGACATTTTGGTAACATTGTCCATTAGCACGAAAGATGGAGGGGAGTTACTCTGTACCTTTGATGGAGATATATTTCCTTATTTATTCATACTGGAGGCTCTTTTTCTATTTCTAGCCATTGGAAGATGTACTAACTTTTAAGTACCTGTTAGGCGAATGTTTCACTGGCTAAGAGTGTGTTTCCCTTTTCTTGGGAATTGACGTCTTCCAAAGTCTCTTTTCTGTTGTCTCCAGTAATGTGGTCTCAAAAAAGATACTATACTCTGGTGTCTGAAGAGCTGAATCTCCTTTTTGCACAGCTGGTTCTGTATAAGGGAGGATCCAATATAACTTTATATGACTAGAAAATTTCAGATCTCTGATTCTAGACCTAGCTAGTCCCTCTGGCAAAATGGAAGAAGAAGAGAAGATAATATAAGGGAAAAGAAAGGAGGAGAAAGGGGAATAAAGTAAAAGTTGCACGTCACACATTAGCGTGGCGCATGATTTCACCAGCTGCCTTCAGATGTACCAGGCTGCTGGCTGCCACAGCAAAAGGGGCAGTCTGCTACGGGTTTGGGTGGATCCTGGGCTGGGGTCTGGATAGGAGTCAGTGGGGGCAGTGTTGCCCCCTTGCTAGCCAGGTGCCTTCAGATGTACCAGGCTGCTCTATTTCCTTTTTTTTTTAAGAGATATTTTTTGCTATAGGGCGTTAGTGCTCACCAGAAAGACAGTAAAAAAGAAAGTGAAAATCACCTCCCAGGAATGGCCGTACTGCAATCTCTTCTCCTCCTTTTTCCTCTCAGCATATTGCGCACACACACGCACACACACACACACACACACACACACAAACAGGCATGCACCAAGCATGAGTTTTAAGTCGCCAGGTCCAGGACTCAAACTGTGGTTGACTATTTGGGAGTCCAGCAATGTAACTGTTGCACCATCTGTTGGTCTCTTGTTTCCATTTTCTTATATTTTCTTTTATTTTATGTTTATGTATTTATATTCATTCATTATACATCATTGCAGTATACAAAATAAGATTTTTTCCATCCAAAATACACTATATCTTTGCTCAATCAAGGATATTACCATATATGCTATTGTCAACAGATAATTTTTTATTTCTTATTTCTTATATATTTTGGCTCTTCTTCCCCCTTTCCCCCGAGCCCCTATCCTTTTATACAAGGTATTGGCACTTTTTCTCCAATAACTTGACTGTCATAATTTAGTTCTTTTGTGTATGTTATGCATTGGAGACCTTCGATGGGAATATGTGAACGTTTATCCATTTTGCAGGGCCAAGTGTATTAGTCAGAAATATTTTGCTCCACTTCCCACCCCTAATTGCTTTTTTTTAAAAAAAAGCAATAAAACAGATTTTCTGCATCCTTACTTCTCATGCTGTATTGATAGCTCTGTTATTTTGTATTGTGCCTTTTGATTTTCTGTGTGTGTGTGTGTGAGAGAGAGAGAAAGAGCGAGAGAGAGACAGAGAGAGAGAGATAGGGTGAGCAAGTTAAACAATGAGAGAGAGAGAGATGCAGAGAGACAGAGAGCAAAAGTGAAAAAGCAACCTTCACTGGGGTAGCAACACCACAATCCCTCCTTCTCTATTCTTTTCTTGGGATTTTGGGCTCACATACATAAGCACCAGCATGTTTTTGAAGCATTCAAGTCCAGAACTCGAACCATAGAGTTGGCAAGTGGGATACAGCTGTCCCCAACTGCCAGGCCTCTGGCTTGCCAGTTAGACCATTTTCAAAGCTCACATCACCTTCTGACATTGTTTTAGATGCATTATGCTTTACCAGTTCACTAAAGACTACCTGTCCTTTCTCCATCACTACCTTAATTGACCTCCCTGTTAATATAGACTTCCACATAAGCATGTTTATTTTTTTTTTAGCTAGTCATAGCATTTTATTTTCCTGATTAAAATTCTATCATCTTATTCATCTTCATGTCCGCAGTGCTTACTACATTTCCTGGTAAAAAGTGAAAGAGCAAAAGTTGTTTTACAGGGACCGGCAGGTAGTATTGTGGATAAGGTACTGGACTCCCACATGGTTGACTGCAGTTTGAGTTTCAGACTTGCTGAATTCCTACTCACTATCCCTTTCTCTCTCTCTGTCTCCCTGCTTTAATGAAAAATAACAATAATAAATTAAACTAATAATTTTTAAAATTGCTTAACAAATACATGCTCCATGTGTAATCAACAGAGAAAGGAAAATCTGCATAATTCAATTGATTTGATACAGTCTCAGGTCAGAGATTATCTTAACTATGTTGGAAATACATTTTCAGCTATATATGGAATTACTATGGAAGACTGGCTTTGATGAGGCATAGCTACTCAATGTAACACAGAAGTGTAGTTGTTCATGTGAAAGTTTGTTCATTAGAGTGAAGAATTTGGTATCATGTTATACATTATTTCATTATATTGTCTTGCTAGTTCTGTTTTTATTTTTCATGATTGTCTACATATAACACCTTCCTTTGTTCTAATAAATATCTCGCCCTTTAAACATTTTTGTGATAGTTCCAGCAGATGGCATGGAGGTTAATGTGACTGGATTCTGATGGTCAACTTCTTGTTGTGAGTCCTGGACAAAGCAGCTTGAAATCCACTGTGAATGTGTGTGCATGCATGGTCAAAATTCCAAGGGGTGAATTGAGGAGAAGATTGTAGATTGGTCATCCCCTGTAAGTGTGTGTGTGTGTGTGTGTGTGTGTGTGTGTGTGCGTGTGTGTGTGGTGGGGGGAGAGGTCTCTCTCTTTCTCTCTCATCTCTCCCCAACTCTTTAAATCTCAAGTGAGTGCACTTTCCCTAAGGGAAAAAAATTGTGATGGACATTAAAGTAGAGGTAAATAAACAATCTTTGTGTTTACACTAAATTCAGTCTCTATGCTCCTTTTATACTCTAAATTTTCTTCCATCTTCGTGATCAAAGGAGGACTCAAATGAAGAACTTCAGTGTCTCCCCAACATAACCTGTAGAATACACATTTGTGATTCAGGGTCACAATTTATTACTACAAAGCATTTATGTCTTGTGAACCTTTCCTACTTAACCTAGAAGGGAATCCCAAGGGTAATCTCTTTTAAACACAGTTATCTGAAATAGACATGAATATCCATGTAATCAGGAATGTTGTCTTCAATTATCAGAAAAAATGCTGATAAATAAGAGGCAGCAGACTTCTCTGAATGTCTGCATTTTGTTTTGTTTTCACTGATTATTGTAATGGTGAGCTATTGCTGCATAACAAGACAACCTGATAATTAATGGTTTAATATGCTATTGTAGTCGACACTGGAGTCGACATTGATGAAGTCTTCTCATTGGGAATTAGGACATATGAATTGTGGACTGGACAAAAAAATTCAGTTCAAAGGACTATCCATATCTAAATTTGTTCTTGAATTCAGAATAGGAAGGACCATTTCAGAGAGTAAGACAAAGAAATGTGGTTGTATCTTACAATGGCTTTTACATCTTCATTTTAAGCCTGAATGTGTCTGGCTGCTCACTTTCTATCAACCAAAACATGTCACATGTCCAAGCTCAACATCAACCATTGTAGGGATATACACTCCACCCAACTGAGGTAACAACAAAAAGAAAGCTAATGGCAGGGAAACATAATCTTACTAAACAGACTAAAGGAGTTAATAAATAAGTGAAAAATAAAATTGTCTACATAGGGGTTAAGCAGGCACAAATATTCCATATATCTGTCAATGTTGTATGTTTATGAATGATATCCTGTAGGCGTGGGACAACATGACAGAGTTCCTTGAAGAGTTAGAGGAGTTCCTAGAAGACTTGGAGGAATAATTTGTTACATGAAGAAGTCTCAGCCTCTGAGAGAATCGCAAAAGTGAAACATAGGGCAATTTAAAAGAGCCTAAAAATTCTTTTTTAATTTCTAATTGCCAGAGGGTTAGTGAGTTCAAAAGAGAGACAAAGAAAAAGAGATGACGAAGGAGGAAGCACCCTCAATGGGACATGGTCATGCCACAATTTCTTCTCCTCCATTTCTCTATTCTGCCATGATTTGAGTCATATACTCACACACATCCAGCATGTGTTTCAAGTTTCTGAATTTGGAATTTAAATCAGTCAGCCATGTGGGATCTGGCTTCCTTAACCATGAGGCTATAGGGTTATTCAGAGTCTACAAATTTTTAATATGCTTATTTGAAGTCAGTGTGAGGCCATCAGTGATAAGTACAACAAAACATAACTCATCAAATATTCCCAAGGACAAATGTGCCTGACAGAACCACTGATCCAGAACTTGAACCCTGAAAGTATAATGGCAGAACTTTTTTCAAAGCATTATCTCTTACTTGGCTTACAATGTTAGGCAGTATAAAGTCCCACACATTAAAACTGTCCTGGGCACCATTTGGTATCATTCCGGGTCTGACAAGGAACCATTGTTGGCCTGTTTTTTTTTTTTTGAGAGATTTTCACTGTAGGACGCGTGCGCTCGCCAGAGAGACAGAAAGAGACAGAGAGACAGAAAGTGAGTAATCACCCCCCCTGGCCACCGGGTCCGGGACACGAACCGCGGTCGACTAGGTGGGAGTCCAGCGACATAGCCATTACGCTAACTGCTGGTTCCCCATGGCATTTCCTTTTGAAAAAGCAATGTAATACACTGTAAAGTTATATGTAATCCAATGTAATATAAAGAAGATTATGATGATAATATAAATTTTTAAAAAAGACCCAAAGTGAGAACTGGGAGGTCTAACTCCCTAGAGATGGAGCAAAAAGAACCATCAAATATATCATGTATGCTTATTCCATTAAGCCTAACTCACCTGCATATCAGTTGCACATACAGTCTCTCTGAATAGCTTGATTACCCTATAAAAGAAACTTTATCCCTTCTAGGAAGGGGTTGAAGCACCTCCAGCTTCTGACTCCCCCCAGGTGCTCTGTCTCTCAATAAACTTTCTTTCTTTCTTTTTAGAGAGAGATTTTTTTTTTTTTTTGAGAGTGGGCAATAGGGAGAGTGAGAGGAAAGGAATCAAGGAGAAAAATTGAGAGGCAAGATATTTAAGGGACACAGAAATGAATGATAGTTGATAATAACATGTATGAAATGCTCAACTAGACTGGTGTGTGGTGTATTCATGTTGGGTAAACTTGCTTCACAAGTTGTAGTGATGTATGCTGATTGAATGTATAAAACAAATTAAAATAATAAAAAATAAAAACTACAAAAAAAAGAGAGTTTTTTTTCTCTATAGGGCACGTCCACTCACAAGAGAGACAGAGATAAAGTGAGAAATCAACCCCAGTGGTCTGGCCACACTATAATCCCTTCACCTCCATTCTCCTCCTGGAACTTTTCTTGTTTCTTGACATGATTTCTCCTGAGTCTTACTCCAGATGTGACAAACTGATCACTCAAATCTTTTGAGATCTACTTCTAACATGAAGAATAAAGGGTTTTTGAGTTCGGGACACCAGGCAGACAGAGGCTGCAGACCCGACCCTTCCGAATCTCCACACATCCCCACTGTTCTTCCTCCTTGGACCCCAGGTTGGTTGCCTGGGAATTTAAG
>NW_006201913.1:190111-193616 GCF_000334495.1 Tupaia belangeri chinensis | reverse complement strand
GATAGCAAGTGAACAATAGAGAGGCAGGATGTTAGTGAGAAACAGATCTGGCTTATTAACTGTTGATGATGACCTGTATAGTATTCTCAACTGGATTGGTCTGAGAACTATTTCATGATGGGCAAAGTATTTTTACAAGCAAAATGAGAAATAGCGATTGACTGTTTTAAAAAACAATTAGAATAATAAAAATAATGATTGGGGAAAACATAGAAAAGATATTGAATGTTGAATTGGGGAGATTAATGTCTCTGTACTGACTGACATGCATGGCATTCCCTTTTGAAAAAACAATGTAATACACTGTAAAGTTATATGTAATCCAATTTAATATAAAAAAGATTATGATGATAATAAAACATTAAAAAAAAGAATAAAGGGTTTTTTTTGTTGTTTTGTTTTGTTTGTTTGTTTGTTTGTTTGTTTGTTTTAATGTATGTGAGCTTGCCAGAGAGAGACTGAGGGACACACAGCGAGAAGGAAAGGACAAATCACCCCCATAGGGAATGGTCATGCCACCATCCCTTCTTCTCCATTTCTCCATCCTTCCCAGGTTGTGGACATATGCACCAGGAGTGTATACCAAGATGCCAGGTCTGGAACTCATATTGCACAGTTAGCTATGTGGAGACAGCTACCTTAATCCGAAAGCCATCAAACAGGCCTGAAGAAGGAAGTTCTTAATAGCAAAACATCACAGAATGGTCTTGTGTAAAATTTAAATCAGCCATTTTCTTTCCTCATTTCTTTCTCTTTGTTCTTTTCCTAAATTTCTTCTAGGGTATATCTGCTCACTGGAGAGAGAGGAAGTAAGAAAGTATCCACCCAGAAGGAATGATGCAGTGCAATCATTACTCCTTCATTATTCTCACAGGATATTGGCATGCATGCCCATATGTCCAATGAATTTTTTAAGCCACCAGGTCCAGGACTTGAACTGAATATGCCATCAGCCATATGGAACCCAGTGTTCTTTTTTTTAAATTATTTTTTATTTAATTTTATTTATTCTTTTTTTTTTAAAATTTGACCAGAGACACACAGAGAAAGAAAGAGGGAAAGCAAGAAAGGAAGCCTCCAGGTTTGGAACTCAAACTGTGGTCATTCATGTGGGAGTGTCCAACACCTTAGCCACCACACCACCTGCTGGTCACCCCAGAATCCAGCGTTCTTAAGCACCATGACACCTGGCTGACCCAAATTGGACAATTTCTATAAGACAACAAGCTCACTTTATGGTGAATGAAAAGATTTCAGTGTATCTGTAATAACAAACAAAATTTATAGTCAGGGGGAAGCCAGTGGTATGGTGTATAAGGCACTGGAACTCCACCTGATTGACCTTGGTGTTTGAGTCCTGTACCTGGTGACTTGATTTCTCACCTTCCATCTCTACCTCTCTCTTTCTTTCTGGTGAGCACATATGACCTCCAGCAATTTAAAAAAGAGTAATAAAAAGAATACTAAATAACTTTTTAAATTATGATGAGGTGATAAATGATACCTTTTAACTAGGGATATAGGTATGAAATTCTAATTGCTTTGGCAAAGATTTCATGAAGCCAAGAAAGTGGACTGTTTGTAGTTAAGAAACATACCTTTACCCCTTGTTTTAAGAAAAGAGTAACAGTTTTCTTGTTGTTTATCTGAGGCATGAACATGCTATAATCCCTTCTCCATTCTTCTCCAGGGATGTAGAGCATGCACACATGTCTCCATTATGATTTTCAAGCAACCAAGACTGGGATTCAAACCATGGTCAGCCATGTGAAAGTCCAGTGTCTTAAATAACCTGCCACATGCTGGCCTCTTATTTATTTCTATATATTTTTAAATTTTCATTTAATCAGTATAAACCTGTACAGCACACAAAATTGTTTTTCTGAGCATAAATAAGGTATGTATTAGTCCAGTCAAGGACATTACTATATAAATAAAGTTTCATTTTTGTGTCTTTTGAGGACAGAAGTCTGACTGCTTTTTCCCACTTTCCAAAATCCCTTTCATAGGGCCTGGGATGAGTCTCACCTACACACATTAACAGACCATTTTGGCCCATTTGATAACAGGACTCTTCCTACATCCTGTCCCTGGCATAGAATCCTTGTGATGCGTGAATCACGTCCACAAGTACTAATAGACCATTTGACTCATTGATAACAGGACTCTTCCAACATCCTGTCCTCAGGGCAGTATCTTGTGACATATGTAAGCCCCTCTGTGAGAGTTCACTCTTTGCTGATCCCTTCTGGAAACACAGACCTTCCTTTCCAACCAACCTAAGAATTGTAAAACCCACCTATGACCTACAAGCTCCCACATCCAGATGCCCCACCTTTTGGGCCAGACCAATGAGAGATCTCTTTTCACTGAATTAGAAGCCTTGTCTCTCACTCACAAAATCAAATAAAAGGAACCCCTGTATCTGATCACCAAAGAAAGCCAATTTGCATCTTCTCCAGGCCTGGACACACAAACCCTTTGTGTTTAGAAATAAATGATATTGGGGCCAGCAGTTGGCGTGGTGGTTAAGAATGCTGGATTCCCGCATGGCTGACCACAGTTCCAGTCCTAGACCAAGCAGCTTGTTTTCTCACTTTCCTCTTTTCTCTCTTTCTCAGTCTCTCTCTCTCACTCTGTCCCTCTCTATTCAAATTAAAATAAATAAGTGAAAAAATAAAGTTAAATAAAATAATTTTTAAAAAGAAATAAATAACATTAATTATTATTTCTGCAGAGTCTGTTGTTTCTAGCAACATTTTCAAATGTTTTTATTTAAGATGGGGTATATGCTTCTATACTTCTGTATCAATAAGAAAGAATCAGACCAAGGGACTGTAGCATTTACCTTGCAACCACAGTTCATGCAGCCTCCATCCCTATAGTCTTTTCTTTCACACCCAGATAGTCACATAAAAATTAATTAGTAACCTAAAGGGCGTGTATTGAAGAGTGTTACTTTATACTTATTTCATTATTTGTGAGGCCAAATACATTTGTGAGTTTGTTAGTCATTTACTTTCATTTTTACAAAACAATGAATGAAACCAGGAGTGGGTACATGAAGGAATTCAAGATAATTACTCAGGGAAAAGCAGACTGACTTTGATATATTGTAGTGAGGAAGGATTTGTACCTGCTTGTACCTTCTACCTATAAACACTGAGAACATGTTGAGCCTTTTAAACAGTTTGGTGGGGCTTTCTGGCTGTCTCCCCATAACCAGAAATAAACTCACTTACAGGACCAGCAGTTGGCATAATGGCTATATCACTGGACTCTCATGTAGTAAACCACCATTTGAGTCCCGGACCTGGTGGCTTAAATTCACACCGGGCATATGTGTGTGCATGCCCAAGATTCCGAGAGGAGAATGGAAAAGAAGGAATTGTGGTATGGCCATTTCCCCTGAGAAGTGATTTCTAGCTTTCTGTCTCTCTCTGTTCTTTCTGGCAAGTGTAAGTGCCCTATAGCTAAAACCTCTCAAAAAAAAAAAATAAATAAA
>NW_006201913.1:189024-189892 GCF_000334495.1 Tupaia belangeri chinensis | reverse complement strand
GCCCTCCTTGATTCCTTATCCCTCACCCTCTGCCATTCCCTCTCTCCTCCCACATTGTCTCTGGTATCCATGGTTGCTTTCTATACCTTTCCTCCCCATTCTATTGATTTGCTAATGAACTTAATTAGTCTATTAATTAGTCTAAATATTTGCAATAGCAAGCGCAGCTGATATATACATATACATGAACCCAAGTCTGATTTTAGGCATAAACCTCAATGAGTAGAATGAACATACTATAAAGTAGTACCTAGCTGGGGCTATATAGCTTACTGCAGTCATCAAATACGCATTTTTGTTTTAAATATCAATAATAAGAGTTTAGGGTTTTGGTTTTATCTTTCCTCCTGAACCTTTTTTTTTTATTAATTTCCATTCATTCCCTGAGCATCATCACAACATACTAAATGTGGTTTCCCAACTAGAATGAACTGCATAGTGACTTAATCATGCATGCTATCATCAATAATATTCCATTTCTACTTTCATATATATATATTTTTTACCCCATGTCTGACCCTCTGCCCTTTCACACTCTCTTATTACACTATCTCTGCTGTCTACAGTTGTCTTCAATTCTTTATCTCCCAACGTTTTGTTGATCACACAATATCATGAGTAATATAACTACTTTCAATAACATGTTCAACTGATGATATTAAGAAAAGCAGTTTTGAACTGGTAAGGATATTTCCTTGAAACTTAAAGCCTAGAAACTGGTTAGTATTCTGTTCAAATAGTAGATACATGAATCTATTAACAGCTCAAGACAGGACAAAAATCCTTAAAACCAGACAACAAAGCTTAGAAGAAAAGCAGCCATATTTTAGTCAAGTCACAGAATGCTGTTTCATCAGTTCAGTCTCAT
>NW_006201913.1:186127-188992 GCF_000334495.1 Tupaia belangeri chinensis | reverse complement strand
AGATCTGGTCTGGTGCTGGTAAATTCTTTCAGGTTTTGTTTATCTGGGGATGTTCGTGTCTTTTCTTCCCAAATGAACAATAATCTTGCTGGGTACAATATTCTCCATTGAAATTGCTTTTCCCTTAAAACTTTGAATATATTTTCCCATTCTTTCCTTGCTCGCATTGTTTCCGATGAGTGTTGCTGGTTCCGGCATCCTAGATCATGAGTGTCCTGCATTCCCTGTTACATAGCTTAATAGCATCATGAATGTCCTTCTGTACAAATATGGAAATCCCTCAGTTTTTCTGTGAACTTAATCAGGTGGTCCACCTTGCCTGTTCTGACACCTTTCTTAATGACATGGTGATATATTTCACAACTATGGGCACAGCTGGCAGTTTCCTTACCTATGTACTTTACTCTTACTCTAAGATTGTTTCCTCTATTCGTGCAGCTCAGGGGAGGTATAGAGGCTTTTCCACCTGTGCCTCTCACCTCTCAGTTGTGTCCTTATTTTATTGTACAAGTCTGGGTGTGTGTCTTAGTTCTGGTACTACCCACAGCTCACACTCAAGTGCAGCAGCCTCGGTGATGTATACTGTGGTCACTCTCATGTTGAACCAATTCATCTACAGTCTGAGGAATAAAGACATAAAGAGGGCTCTGAAACCATCATTGAAAGGAGAGAAATAATCAGGCCATTTTTCAATGTTACACGGAATTGCAGGAATAAATTTTCTCAGATTCATACATTGTGACTCTTTCATCAAGTTGTAGAAGAAGAATTTTATCCATCTCTTGACTTTAGTTTCAATCTATTTGATCTCTGTTTTTTATGCAATTTAAGTTGTTCTTTTTTTAAAACTTTCTGCTCTCCCTGCATTCAACAATTTTTCTCTTTATCTACCTTCCCATGTTTATTCCCAAAGTAAGATCAGGGACAATTTGGAGATTCATATCTTTTTTATACAGGTTGAGCATCTCTTATCCAAAAATCCAAAATCCAAAAATCAAAACATTTTGAGCACAGGTAAAAAATCTCATACTTGATATCATGTGATAGGTCACAATTGAAATGTAGCCATGCAAAAAGACTGTATAAAATTTCCTTAGGCGATGTTTATGAGCTGTATATGAAACATCAATGAATCTTTTGTTTAGACGTGAGTCCCATCTCAAAGATCTATCATTATGCAATGCTAATATTCAAATTTGAAAAAAAATGTAAAATCTGAAACTCTTCTGTTCTGAAGCACTTTGGAGAAGAGGAACTCAATGCGTATTATGATGTGTTTTTTACTTATTAAATTTACTTGGCCAGACCAGCAGATGATGTAATGGTTACATCGCTGGACTCTGACATTACCGACAACAGATTTAGTATCAGTCTGGCAGCTTAAAACTCATTCCAGGCGCATGTGCACACATGCCCAAGATCCCAAGAGTGGAGGAGAAGTACTTGTGAGGTGATTATGTCCCCAGGGAGTGATTTCTCACTTTCAGTCTCTCTGTCTCTCCAGTGAGTGTATGTGCCCTATAGCAAAACAAAATTTCTCTAAAAAAATATGCTTGCAATGATAAGGCCATTAATATAATTTTTATTTTACCTGAATATCTGACACCATAGTTTTTTTTTTTTTTATATCTATGTCTATCATTCTATTTTCCATTACTACCTTAATTGGTCCTCGTATTCTTTCATTGGTCATAGTGTCTCCTTTTTCCTGATTTAAATACTATCTTATCATTTTAATTAACTCAGTGTTCACAGTGCTTATTATATTCCCTGGCAAAGAGTAGAAGAGTAAAAGTTGCTCAACAGGAATTGGCTAGTGATGTGGTGGCTAAGGCACTGGACTCCCACATGGCCAATAGCAGTTTGAATTCTAGACCTAGTGCCTTGCTCTCTCACTTTTCCTCTTTCTCTCTCTCAGTCTGTCTCTGGTTTAATTAAAAATAGTAATAATGAATGAAATTAAATAATTATTTAATAATAAATAAAATTATATAATAAATATTAAAAATAACAATAGTAAATGTAATTAAATAAATCATAATTTTTAAATAGTTGCTTAAAAAATACATGTTCCATGTGCAGTCTACACAAAAAGGTAAATCATATAGCTCAATTGACTTAATATGGTCTCATGTCAGAGGGGATATTAAATATGATGGAGTATCATTTTCAGCCATGCATTGAATTGCTACAGATTTGCTCCAATGAGGCACATCTACTCTCTGAATTATGGAGGCTTGGTGTCCATGTGTAAGTTTATTGATTTGGTGTCATGTTCTGCATTATTTCATTGTATTATCTTGTTTTTGCTTTCAGTTTCCATGGGACTCTATCCATAATTCTAATAAATATCCTCCCTTTAAAAATTTTGTGATAGGACCAACAGATAGCATGAAGGATAAGGTAGCTGAACTCAGTTTGCTGACTCCATGTTCTAACCCCAGACTCAGTGGTATGAATATCACTCTGGATACATGCACATGAATACCAAAATTTCAAGACAAGACTGGAGGAGAAGGGATTGAAGCATGGCCATCACCCCTTGTGGGGGCAGGGATGGTGATTTCTCTCTCTCTTGTCTCCAAAGAGTACATATGTCCTATAGCAAAATAATAATAATAAATAGAAATTGTGATAAACATAAAAATGGAGTTAAGTAAACAACCTGTGTATGTATACTAAAGTCAGTTTCTATGTCCATTTTATATTCTAAACTTTCTTCTGTCTTCATGATCAAAGATCAGGAAAAGTGGTGGTATCTTACAATGCCTCTTACACTTTCTTTTTAAGCATTGAATGTGTCTGGTTGCTCACTTTTAGTCGACCAAAGTATGTCATATGTCCAAGCTCAAAGTCAACTACTGT
>NW_006201913.1:184322-186098 GCF_000334495.1 Tupaia belangeri chinensis | reverse complement strand
ACACCTCCCAACTGAGGTAGGAACAAAACACAGAGATAATGGTGGAGAAGCATAAAAAACTAAGGGAGTGAATAAATAAGTGAAAAATAACATTGTCTACCCAAAGGACAAACAGACACAAAAGCGTTCCATATATCTGTTGATGTTCTGTATTTATGAATGATATTCTGTAAGCTTGCAACAAAGAAGACAACAGTTCCTGGCAGATTTGGAGGAATAATTTGATATATCTAGATATAACACTCTCTTTTTTTCGGAGAGATTTTCACTATAGGGCGTGTGCACTCACCAGACAGACAGAGAGAGACATAGAGGCAGAAAGCGAGAAATCACCCCCCAGGGGAATGGTCACGCCGCAATCCCTTCTCCTCCATTCTCCTCTTGGGATCTTGGGCACGCACGCACATGCACCTGGCGTGAGTTTTAAGCCACCAGGTCCAGGACGCGAACCGTGGTTGACTATGTGGGAGTCCAGTGTAGCCATTACGCTAACTGCTGGTTCCCTAGATATAACACTATTTTAGATATTCCAAAGAGTAAAACAGAGGACAGTTTAAAACTTCTTTTTTTTTTTTTTAATTTCTTAGAGAGTGTGTGATTTCAACAGAGGTAGAAAAGAAGAGGAGGAGAAAGCACTTCTCAAATGGATGTGGTCATGCCACAATTTCTTCTTCATTTCTCCATCCTGCTATGATATAATGCATGGCCTCAAATACATCCAGCATATTTTTCAACTTTCTGGAGTTGTGATTCAAAACAGTCAGTCATGTGCAATCTGGTTTCCTTAACCACTAGGCAATACAGCTATCCAGAGTCTAAAAATTCTTTTCCTCTCTTTCCTTTTCTTTTTTTCTCTTCTTTTCTTTTCTTTCTTTTTTGAGAGATTTTTGCTATAGGGCTCATGCACTCACCACAGAGACAGAGAGAGACAGAAAGACAGAAAGCAAGAAATCACCCCCCAGGGGAGATGTCCACACAGCAATCCCTTCTCCTCCAGTATCCTCTGGAGTTTGGGACAAATGTGTCCACTGTGAATATCAAGCAGCCAAGTCAAGGACTTGAACTGTCATTTTCCATGTGGCAGTTCAAAACCATAACCAGTATGTCATTTGCTAGTCCACTGAGAGTAAAAATTCTTAATATGCCATTCAAAGTCAGCATAAGGTTAGAAATAAAGTCTGTAATACAGGAAATGAAAAACTCTCAAAAGTATTAAAAGTCGATTAGACCATGCTGAAGATTGAATCTCTGACGTAGAAGATAAAACCTCTGACTAGAGAAAAACAGCAAAAAGAGAAAATAACAAAAAAGTAGGATAATATATGAGAAATACTAGACTCCATTAAACGTCTAAACATCTGAATAATTGATATCCCAGAAGGTGAAGAAAATAATAAGTGCATGGAAAATCTATCCCATGAAATCCTGGAAGAAAACTTTCCAAGTCTAGAGAAGGACTCAGACATCCAGACCCAAGAAATGCAAAGGCTGCTGCAATTGTATTTTGTATTTCTTGGGTCTGGATGTTGGTTTGATTTTATTTACTCTGAATAGAATCAAATCAAGAATATCTTCCCCAAGGCACATCTTAGTTAGACTGGCCAAGGCCAGGGATATAGACAAGATACTAAAATTGGCAAGAGACAAATGAGAAGTGACTTACAAAGGTCATCTCGTAAGGCTAAATCTGGACCTTTCAACAGGAACAATGCAAGCAAGGAAAGAATGGGAAGACATATTGAAAGTGTTAAGAGAGAAACAATTTCATAGGGGGAA
>NW_006201913.1:169753-184048 GCF_000334495.1 Tupaia belangeri chinensis | reverse complement strand
TTTTTTAGTTCCCATCAAGTGACACAGACTGGTTGAATGTATACAAAAAATCAGAAATCCTCTATCTGTTGCCTACAAGAAATGTCTCTCATGGATAAAGACTCACACAGACTAAAAGTGAAGGGCTGGAAAAAGCTGTTCCATGCAAATGGGAACTAAAAAAAAAGCTGGAGCAGCAATACTCATTTCTGACAAGAATATAAAGAAGATTATGATAATAATAAGTACATTTTTTAACTAAAGAATTTATTCTACCAAGAAATACTAATAGACTTAGGCAAACTCTCAATAATAAATACTGAATGCATTAAAAAAAAAGATAGGCTTTAAAACAAAAACTGTTCAAAAAGACAGAGATGTGCATTATATTGTAGAAAAAAAGGTTAAATCCATCAAGAAGATATAACACTAATAAATATCTATGCATCTAACACAGGAGCACCCAAATATGTGAAGGAAAGACCATTAGATCTAAAAGGAGAGATAGACTGCAACACAATAATTGTTGGAGACCTCAACACCCCACTATCTCCTTTAGACAGATCATCTAGACAAAAAATAAGGAAAGAGGTAAAGGATATAAATGATATAAATCAAATAAACTTAGCAGACATCAATAGAACTTTCCACCCGAAAACCACTAGATAGACTTTTTTGCTCACCCCCACATGGAACCTTTTAGAAGATTGACTACATGATAGGGCACAAACCTCTACAGATTCAAAGGCATAGAAACTATATCCAGTATTTTCTCCAACCATGATGGAATTAAACCTGAGTTTAATTGCCAGAGAAATCCTCAAAAATACTCAAATATATGGAAACTAAATAACCTACACCTGAATGACTCCACAATTACTGAAAAAATAAAGACTGAAATCAAAAGATTCATGGAAGCCAATGACAATGAGGACATGAGTTTCCATAATCTTTGGGACACTGCTAAAGCAGTAATAAGAGGCAAGTTCATAGTAATTAGTTCACATAATAGGAACGGAAGAAGACAATTGGATCACCTAACATCATACCTGAGAGAATTGGAAAAGAAACAGCAAAAAAATTAAAAAAAACTCAAGGAAAAAAAATAATAAAGATCTGAGCAGAATTAAATGAAATAGAAAATTAGCTATACAGAAAATAAATGGAGGTAAAAGCTGGTTCTTTGAAAAGATAAACAAAATCGATACACTTATTAGGAAGAAAAGAGAAAGGAACCAGGTAAATCAAATTTGCAGTGAAGCTGGCAATATAACAACAGACATAATGGAAATACAAAACATCATTAGAGGATACTATGAACAACTATATGCTAACAAAGATATGAAATGAAAATTTAGATGAGATGGACAAATTCCTGGACACATATACTCTACCAAGATAAATCCAGGAGGATGTAGAAAGTCTGAATAGGCCCATAACAAGCCAGAAGATTAAATCAGTAATAAATAAAAAATATTTAAAAGCCCAACAATGAAAAGTCCTGATCCTGATGGCTTCATCTCTGAGTTCTACAAAACTTTAAAAGAAGAGGTAACTCCCATTCTCAAGTTATTTCTAAAGATCCAAAAGGGCAAAACTCTCCCAAATTCATTCTGTGAAGCCTACATCATCTGTATCGACAAAACAGGACAAGGAAGAAAAACTACAGACCAATATCTGTGATGAATATGGACGCAAAAATTCTCAGCAATATACTAGCAAATCATATCTAACAACATAGGGAAAAAATTATACATCACAACCAGGTAGGCTTTATACCAGTGATGCAAGGCTGGTTCAACATACATAAAACCATAAATGTAATACACCATACTAACAGAAAGAATGATTAAAGAAAGCATATGATGATATCAATTGATGCAGAAAAAGTGTTTGACATACTACAACATCCCTTCATGATAAAGACTTTCAGCAATATTAGCATAGAAGGGTCATTTCTCAACACAATAAAAGCTGTCTATGAAAAATCCATAGCTAACATCATCTTGAATGGAGAAAAGCTAAAAGCTTTTCCACTAAAAACTGGTAAAAGACAAGGATGCCCACTTTTTCCACTTCTTTTCAATATAGTATTAGAAGTCCTAGCCAATGCAATCAGAAATAAAAAGAATATAGTAAAAGGCATTAAATAGGAAAAGAAGAGTTTAAACTCTCTATTGTAGATGACATGATGGTATACATAGAAGACCCAATGGTATCCATGAAAATATTTCTGGAAGTAATACATGAATACAGTGAAGTTGCAGGATACAAAATCAACATACAGAAATCTATAGCATTTCTATATATGAATAGCAGGCAGACTGAGAAAGAACTGAAAAAAGTAATTCCATTTACCAAAGCCACAAAAAATATAAGATACCTAGGAATAAATCTAACCAAAGAAGTTAAAGACTTCCACAAGGAAAACTATGAGAAATTTAAAAAGAAATTGAAAATGACACAAAAAAGAAGGATGTCCCATATTGTTGAATTAGAAGAATTAATTTAATCCAATAGTAATTCTACCCAAATTAATCTACTTTTTTAACACAATCCCAATCAAAGTGCCAGAGACATTCTTCACAGATCTAGAAAAGACAACCATAAAATTTGTCTAGAAAAATAAAAGGCTTTGTATAGTCAAAGTAGTCCTACACAAAAAGAGTGGAATGGGCAGCATCTCACTCCCTAACCCAAAAATATACTACAAAGATGTGGTAATCAAAACAGAATGATATTGGCACAGAAACAGACATATGGACGAATGGAATAGAATAGAGTCCCCAGAAATAACCTCCCAGACATACAGCCAACTGATTTTTGACAAAGGCTGCCAGTCAATCCAGTGGGGAAAGGAAAACCTCTTTAGCAAATGGTGCTGAAAAAACTGGATATCCACCTGCAGGAAGATGAACCCCTTCCTCTTACCTTTTACAAAAATCTACTAAAAATAGATAAAAAAATATAAACCTAAGACCTCAAACTATAATACTGCTGCTGGAAAACACTGGAGAAACTCTGGGAGACACTGGGGAAGGCAAAGACTTAAATAAGACTCCCAAAGCACTGTCAATAGTCCCAAACATAGACAAATTGGATTTTAGATTAAGGAGTTTCTAGATGACAAAAGACACAGTATTAATGTGAATCAACAGCCCTCAGAATAAGAAAATATTTTTGTAAACTATGCATCAAATAAGAGACTGATAAGCAGAATACACAAGGAACTCAAGCAGCTGTCCCCAAAAAAGAAGATTAACCATATTAAAAGATGGGAGAATCAGTTGAGAAAACCACTCTCTAAGGACGACATACAAATAGCCAAAAGGCATATGAAAAAAATGCTCATCATCCCTCATTGTAAGGAAGATGCAGATCAAAACCACAATGAGATATCACCTAACCCCAGTCAGAATAACTAAGATTTTAAAAACAAAATTTGTTAAGTGTTGGCAGGGGTGTGGTGAAAGGTGAACTCTCCTACACTGCTGGTGGGAATGTAAATCGGCCCTACCACTCTGGAGAACAATTTGGAGATTCCTCAAAGACCTACAAATAGAACTACCATTTGACACAGCAATCCCACTTCTTGGTATCTACAAAATGGATAGAAGAATTCTTAATAGGAAAAGTGCTTGTGCATCCATGTTTATTGCAGCATTATTCACAATTGCTAAGACATGAAACCAACCCAAATGCCTACAAACACATGAATGGATTGAAAAACTGTGGTACATATACTTTATGGAATACTACTCAGCCATAAAAAACAACAAGAGCCTGGCTTTTGACAGAAAGTGGATGAATATGGAAGATTTACTGCTCAGTGAAGTAAGTTAGGTGATAAAGGAGAGACATTGTACGGCTCCACTTGATATATACTGAGTATCTGCATTCTATGGCCGAAACTGAATGACTAAATGTTATAGAAACTAAGTATATGGTTGTGAATACCAGATACAGTGTGGGAAGAGGGCAGTGAAGGAGTAGAGTCTGAGGAACGACATTAAGGAGAATAATAGAGAGACAAGGCATTTATGGGACAAAGAAATGGATTATTATCTATCAAAGATAACTTTCTAGTATGGTGAACTGGACTGGTGAGAAATGTACATATGTTGGAATATTCACTTTGTAAGCTAAATAACATGATTGAATGTATAAAAATTTGAAATAGAAAGGAAAAAAAAGTCAACCTAAGGGCCTCAGTGATGAGTACAACAAATCATAACGGATCAAATATTCTCAAGGGCCATTGTGTCTGAGAACCGCAGATCCAAAACTTGAGCACTGAGAACATACTGACAGAATTGCCATCAAGGCACCATCCCTTATTTGGCTTAAAATGTTAGGCAGTGTAAGGTCCCACACAGTAAAACTCTCCTGAGCACCATTTGGTATGCTCCAGGCCTGACAGGGAACCAAGGCTGACTTTCTGCATAATTGGTCTTGGCAAGGTTCTGCCACTCCAAGGGTAGCTGGTCACGCTGATTCAGGAAGGAGCATATAAAGTCCAAACCAAGTAAGGTTAGCAATAGGTCAAAAAGAACCTTCAAATGCTTCATATATTGTTATCCCACTATGCTAACTCCCCTGCATATGAGTCACACATACAGTCTTTATTAATTGCTCTATAAAAAAACCCTTTTCCCTACTGGTGGAAGGGCTGATGCACATCCAGCTTCATCTCCCTATCAATAAACTTTACATTTTCTTGAGATGATGTCTCTTGAGTCTTACTCCAGACCGTGACAGGCAGGTCACTCAAATCTTTCAAACCTTACTTCTACAATGAGAATAAAATGTTATTTGCTTCATTTGTTAGAGGGTATGTGTGCTTGCCAAAGAGAGTGACAAAAACACACATAGAGAAGAAGAAAATAATCCTACGGGGATTGTCATGCCATAATCCCTTCTTCATCTTCTGTTTTCAGGAACTTGGATATATGCACCAGGAGTTTACCAGGCTGCCAGATCTATTTAAATTGCACAGTTGGCAAGTGCATACAACTGCATTATTCAAAAAGCCATGGAACCAGCCTGAAGAAGAAAGTTCTTAATAGTAGACTATCACAGAATGAGTTTGTGTAAAACTTAAATCAGACCTACTTTCTTTCTTTCCTTTTCCTTTCTTTCTTTTCCTTCCTTCCTTCCTTCCTTCCTTCCTTCCTTCCTTCTTCCTTTCTTTCTTTCTTTCTTTCTTTCTTTCTTTCTTTCTTTCTTTCTTTCTTTCTTTCTTTCTTTCTTTCTTTTTTCCTTCCTTCCTTCCTTTCTTCCTTTCCTTCTTTCATTTCTCTCTTTTTCTCTTTCTTCTTTCTTTATTTTTTATTTCTTCTTTCCTCTTTCATTCCTCTCTTTCTCTTTTTGCCTTCTCTCTCTTTTTTCATTTTCCCACTTCTATTTTTTCTTTCTTTTTAAAATTTGCTCTAGTGTGTGTGATCACTTAAGAGAGAATGAGAGAGAGAGAGAGAGGCAGAGAGAGAGAGAGAGAGAGAGAGAGAGAAGTGAGAATGCATCCTACTGGGAGAGATGAGCACACTGCTATTACTGGTCCTCCATTCTCTTCTCAGGATTTTGGGCATGCTCTCTCATGACTAGTGAATCTTCAAGACACCAGGTTTGGGACTTGAACTGAATGTGTGGTTGACCTAGTGGGTTCCAGTCTCCTTAAACACCACACCAACTGGCTGGCACAAAGCAGGCAATTTCTGTAAGATACCAAAGTCACGTTATGGTGATAAGATTTCAGTATATCTGTAATAATGAAAAAAAAAATTCTGAGGAGGAGGAGCCAACAGGTGGTGTGGGTGTTAAGAAACTGACTTCCACATGACCAAATGCAGTTCAAGTCCCAGACCTGGTGGCTAGTTTTCTCACTTTCCCTCTCTCTCTCTGGTGAGCACACATGCTCTATGGCAAATGTTAAAATAATAATAAATATTTTTAAAAGTTATAATGAGGAAATAAATGATAGCTCTTAACTTGGGATATAGGTATGAAATTCCTAATTGTTTTGGCAGAGATTTTATAAAGCCAAGAAGTGGAGTGCTTGTAGTTTTAAGAAACATACTTCTCCCTGTTGTTTAAAGAATGGAATAACAATTTTCTGGTGTGTATCAGAGTCTACCTCAAGGTAATATTTTGAACACCCTTGGGTTCTCACTAGACTTAAGAGTAAGGTCATTCAAAGGTGAGCTATGGTGTGAGTGAAGCAGGTCAGCAGGATTGCAGTCATTTTAAAATTAAGAGAGTCTTCTAACAATAGCAGTTTGACCAAGTGCTGAGTCATGGGAGATCTGCTTGAGGAATGGTCAGATCTTTTTAAAATTTTTATAATTTTTAGTTTTTTGCTATAGGGCATGTGCACTTGCTGGAGAAAGACAGAGAAAGAGAGAAAGAAATGGTGAGAGAGAAAGTGAAAGCTATCAAGTCTGACACTCAAACCATGATGAACAAAATGGGAGTCCAGTGCCTTAATCAGCATGCTACATGCTGGCCCCTTATTTTATTTTATTTAATATATATTTTAAAATTTACACTTAGGGGACCAGCAGGTGGTGTGGTGGTTAAGACACTGGACATTCCCACATGGTCAACCATGGTTCTAGTCTTGGACCTGGTGGCTTGCTTTCTCACTTCCTCTCTCACTCTCTCTCTTTCTGGTCAAATTAGAATGAATAAATAAAATTAAATAAATAATTATTTTAAAAATTTACATTTAATAAGTGTACATCTGTACAAAATTGCTTTTCTGAGCATGAATTAAATGTGTATTAGTCTAGTCAAACATATTGCCATGTAGGTAACTTTTCATTTCCATGTCTTTTGAGGACAGAAGTCTGACTGCTTTATTCCTATTCTTCCAAAATCCTTTCCATAGAATCTGGGATGAGTCTCATTTACACACATGAGAAGACCATTTTGGCCCATTTGATAACAGGTTGCTTCCTACATCCTGCCCCTGGTATAGAATCCTTGAGAAGGGTGAGTCATGCCTGCAAGTACTAGCAGACTATTTGACTCAGTGATAACAGGACTCTTCCAAAATCCTGTCCCCAGAGCAGTATCTTGTGACATATACAAGCCCCCTTGTCTCTGTGACAGTACACTCTTTGCTGATCCCTTCCTGAAACAGGCTTCCATTTCCAATCACCCACCTAGGAAGTGTAAAATTTACCTATGGCCTACAAGTTCCCACTTCCAGATGTCCCACCATTTTGAGCCAGAACACTGAAAGAACTCTGCTCACTAAATTCCCAACCTTGTCTCTCACTTTTAAAATCCAAATGAAAGAACCTCTGTACCTGATCACCCTGAGAAAGACATATTTACCACTTCTCCAGGCCTAGGTCAGACGCATTCATACTCTGAAATAAAATGCATTGATTATTATATCTGCAGAGTTGGTTCCTTCTGTCAACATGTTTAAATGTTTTTATTTCAGATGGGGTATATTCTCCCACACTTCCTTATTGATAAGAAAGATCCAGACCAAGGGGATGTTCGCAGCTTCTGCTGTGGAAAGCTACATATTAGATCTTGCACATGAGCAACTGTTGGTCCATTTTGCTCCTTTTTCCTAACATGGCTGTGTGCTTCTGTAAACCTGCTTATGCTTCCTATGAGCAAATAGCTTGTACTAGCCATACAGAAAGCCGCATCTGGGGCAACATCCCGTACCTGCTACTGTCTTTGCTAACTAGCTCGAAACCCTTTTGTTTAGCAATGTAACTGCTTGCATGGAAACCCCACTCCCCTCAGAAATAATTAACCTTCTTTTTTATTTTCTTTTTTGGAGAGGTTTTTGCTATAGGGTGCGTGAGCTCGCCAAACAGACAGAGACAGAGAGATAAAAAGCAAGAAATCACCCCCTGGGGGGATGGCCATGCCGCAATCCCTTCTCCTCCATTCTCCTCTCAGGATCATGGGCATGCATGCACACGCGCATGGCGTGAGTTTAAGCCACCGGGTACGGGACGTGAACTGCAATCAACTATGAGGGAGTCCAGTGACATAGCCATTACGCTAACTGCTGGTCCCAGAAATAATTAATCTTCTTGATTCAGCTTCTTTAACTGCTTGCACAGAATCCCTTGGTAACTGACCCCCTATAAAAAGACTACTCCAACTTTTGCTGGGGGTACAGTTCTGACTCTTGGCTCCCAGGTCTCAGGCTGTAGTCACTGGCCAGCTAATAAAGACTCCCTTTAACCTTAATCTGGCTTTGGTGGTCGTTCATTCGGTAGCACTCTACAACACTGCCTTACAACCACCATTAATGCAGCATACATCTCATAGTCCTTTTTTTCATATCCATATATTTACATAAAAGTTAATTAATTATTAAGGCAAAGGGGACACATTAAAAGCATTACTTTATACTTATTTCATTATTTGTGAGGTTAAATACGCATGTGGGTTTGTTAGTCATTTATTTTCCTTTTTACCTAAAAAGAAACCAGGAATGCGTACTTCAAGAAAACCAGCCAAAATAATTACTCAGAAGAAAATGATTGATTCTGGATGATCATAGTGAGGAAAGATTTGCACCTGCTTGTATCTTGTGCCTAAAAATATTAAGAATATGTTGCGTCTTTCAGAACAGTTTGGTAGGACTTTCTGGCTATGTCCTCATTACCAGTTACAGAAATAAACTCCCTTGTTATCCAGCCTCGGCCTCTGTGAGAAGCAGTATCTGGACTTAGTTGGAAATACTAGAAGCCTAGACCTATGCAACACAGGGTAAACCATGAGGAAAGAGTAATAAAAATGGGATTCACCTAACTTCTAAGCTGGTCTCTTGGGAACAGACCATCTGCAAAGAAAGTTTCCTTTCCATCCAGACCAGTGTCCACAGGGGAATCTGCTTACAGGTCAGAGTAACAGTCAGGGTAATGAGCTTAATGAGCAGGTAGAGGGAGTTGTAAATATCTCCTTTGCTGTTGTCCTTCAGAGTGCACAGTCAGGCAAAAAGAAACATGGTGGTTTGTTTGGAATACCCAATTCTGGCTCAGGAACTGATGCTTGCCTCTTCCTCACTGTCTGGTCTGGGACACAGCTTCAGTCTCCATCAGAGACCACCTACAGGGGAATTCAGGCTTCCACATAGAGGCCATCATCTCAGAGACCCCACAGAGGTGAGTCAGAGAGCACAGCACACACTACAGCAGCAGATCAGAGACAATGGGAGCTGAGAATGTTTACCCAGGTAAAATGAGAGTTAGGCCAGCCTAGCACACATCTGAGAGAGGTCTGTGGTTGCTTGCTTAATTGTGCATTTATTGCTGATGCTAAATAGAAAAGAGACATTGGACTAAGTAAGGGAGGGGCCATTGCTCACAGTGAAATGATGGTAATGGAATTCCAAATGATAGTCATGTGTTTGATAATATCTTTGACTGGACTCATGAATGCAATCAGTGTATTCATGCTGAGAAAATTCATTTTACATCTTCTGATGGTGTACATTGATTAAATGTAAAAATTAATAAATATAAATACATTTTTTTAAATAATGGGATCAGCAATTTTCATAATGGATATATTGTTGTACTCCCAGATTGTTGACCATGGTTTGAGTCCTGGAACTGGCAGCTTAAAACTGTTTGCATGCCTAAAATCCCAAGAGGAGCAGAGAATGCATCATGGCCAACTTTCTTGAGGGGTGATTTCTCACCATCCATCTTGCTGTCTCTCCCTCTCTCTCTGGCAAGCACATGTGCCCTATAGCAAAAATTCTCTCTTATAAAAAAAGAAAATAAATATAATATTACCATCTTTAAAAAAAAAGAAAAGAAAAGAAAAGAAAAAGAATGTGAATGGGAAGTGTTAAGAGCTTCCAGTAAAGCTGACCAAGTCCAAGATATTTTGAAAGTAAGAGGAATGGAGAAATGGAGTGTTCAGTATGGAGGGATATGAAATGCAGTAAAGCCATATCTTTTTTTTTTTTTAGAGAGAGAGAGCAAGCTTTTTCTCAAGGGTGTGTACACTCTCTGGAGACAGAGAGATACAGAGAAATAGAAAGAAATCATCCCAGAGGGGATGGCCTCCCTACAATCCCTTCTCTTCTTGAGATTTTGAGCATACACACACAAGCACCCAGCATGAATTTCAAGCTTCCAAGTTGGGGACTTTAATTATATTTGGTCATGTGGAAGTCCAGCACTCTAACTACCATGCCACTTCCTGGCCTGGGGCCATATTATTTTTATTTCTAAAATGGGGATCTATTCACCTATATTTCTGTATTGAAGAGAAAGAGCCAGTCCAGGGTGATGTTTGCAGATTTTACCATATAAAAGAAGTTCCTGAAGCATACATTCTATAGCATCTTCTCTCCCACTGGATGTTTACATAAAAAGTACTTAATAAATTATTAAGTGAAAAAGGAGCATATCAAAGAACTTTAATTTGTAATTATGTCATTATCTTTGATACTGAATACACTTGTGGGTTTGTTAGCTGTTGATTTTCATTTTTACAAATTGTTTGTAAAATCCTTTGCTTTTGAAAATGAGTTCAGTGGGCTTTTATTTCCTTCTCACATTGTTTGAAATGCATTATTACACTTTACCACTTCACTAAAGATTATCTTTCTCTCCCATAGCTGTGTTTGCTTATGTAGATATATGTATATGTATGTATGCATATATGTAAAATGAAATTATGCATAATGCTGCTTCCTGAATTTTAAAAGACTTATTGTTATATTCTTTATATGGAGGATCTATTGCTGAGTGAAGTAAGCCAGGCTATGAAAGAAAGATATTGTATGTATCTACTTAATATATACCGACTATCCGCACTCTATGGTAAAGAGTAAAATATTGGAGGACATGAAAGCAGTGAAAGTACTTAACGAGAATAAGACAGTGTGGAATGGGGAGGTGAAGAGAAGAGCATAGAGAAAGATAGCAAGAGAACAAATAGAGAGGCAGGATGTTAATGGGAAACATAGGGCTTATTACCTGTTGATGATGACATGTATAGTATTCTCAACTGGATTGGTCTGAGAAGTATTTCATGATGGATAATGTCTTTTTACAAGCAAAATGAGGAATAGTGATTGACTGTTTAAAAAATAATTAGAATAATAATAATAATTATTGGGAAAAATAATAAAAAGATATTGAATGATGAAGTGGGGAAATTAATGTCTCTGTATTGACTGACATGCATGGCATTCCCTTTTAAAAAAACAATGTAATACACTGTAAAGTTATATGCAATCCAATGTAATATAAACAAGATTATGATGATAATAAAAAATAATTAATTTTTTAAAAGTCTTTGGAAATTTAATATGAAATTAATGACTATGTTGATGTCATTAAATTAATACTATTTGACATTGTTTATCCAGAAGTAAAATTTAAATTCTCAATTTTATTCAATGATATAGTTGTATCAAAATCACTATATTTAGTCTAATTACTTACTCTTTGTCATTTTTTTCCAGAAGTTCTTAGCTTCTCTTAAAACATTTCTGTCTATATTTTGCAAACACTCATGTTAATACATTTATTATGCATGAGTAGAATCCTCTCCACATAGTAAATGCTCTTTATATTTTTACTTTTTTATCTTAACATTTTAAAACGACAGGTAATAGTTGTATCTTTAGGGACTATATATATATATATATATATATTCTAGAAAAAATATGAAAGTACTTCAAAATATTTGTGAAAAATGGAATTAAAATAAGAGTTTGTTCTTGGACAAAATTTTTTTAAATCTATGCAGTTTTTTTTTCTTTCATAACACATTTTACATTAACTTTTGGAAGACCCTCCTGCCTCATATAAGGGATAAACTACTTTGAAAGTGCAATGAAATCTATAAATTATTTTCTTATTTTCAAAAGAATGATTTTTACATTTCAACAATGTTGGTAATATTTCTTTGTATAAAAAGTAATCATGTTTTTTTTTTTTTCTCTTTCTTGATAGTTCTGTTTACCCCATGGAACTAGGGAATGACACACAGTTTTCAAAATTTCTTCTTCTGGGACTTTTGGAGGAACCAGAATTGCAGCCCCTCATATTTGGGCTTTTCCTCTCCATGTACCTGATCACTGCATGTGGAAACCTGCTCATCATCCTGGCCACCATCTCAGACTCCCACCTGCACACCCCCATGTACTTCTTCCTCTCCAACCTGTCCTTTGCTGACATTGGTCTTACCTCTACCACTGTCCCAAAGATGCTGGTGAATATCCAGACCCAGAGCAAGGTTATCACCTATGCAGGCTGCATCAACCAGATATTCTTTTTCCTACTGTTTGCAGGGTTGGACATCTTTCTGCTTACCATAATGGCTTATGACCGGTATGTGGCCATCTGTCACCCCCTGCACTACACGGTCATCATGAACCCTCGACTCTGTGTGTTGATGATTCTGGTGTCCTGGATTATGAGTGTCCTGCATTCCCTGTTACATAGCGTAATAGCATCATGGCTGTCCTTTTGTACAGATTTGAAAATCTCCCACTTTTTCTGTGAACTGAATCAGGTGGTCCACCTTGCCTGTTCTGACACCTTTCTTAATGACATGGTGATCTATTTAACAGCTATGGGCATAGCTGGCAGTTCCCTCACCTATGTCTTTTACTCTTATTCTAAGATAGTTTTCTCCATTTGTGCAATCTCATCAGCTCAGGGGCGGTATAAAGCCTTTTCCACCTGTGCCTCTCACCTCTCAGTTGTTTCCTTATTTTATTGCACAAGCCTAGGTGTGTATATTAGAGCTAGTGCTACCCACAGCTCACACTCAAGTTTAACAGCCTCAGTGATGTATGCTGTAGTCACCCCCATGCTGAACCCCTTCATCTACAGTCTAAGGAACAAAGACATAAAGAGGGCTCTGAAACCATTATTCACAGGAAAGGAATAATCAGGCCCTTTTTCAAGGGTAGATAGGATTGTATGGATAAAATCTGCAGAATCAGAAATTGTGGCTCTTTAATCAGATTGTGGAATTAGAATTCCATCCATCTCTCTAGTTTCAATTGATTTAATGTCTGGTTTTATACAATTTATTCTTTTTAAAAGCTTTCTATTCTTGAGGACCAGCAGGTGGCATGGTGGTTAAGGCTCTGGACACTTTCACATGACTGACCATGGTACAAGTCCCAGACCTGGTGGCTTGCTCTCTCTCTCTCTCTCTCTCGTCAAATTAAAATAAATGAATGATTAAAGAAAATTAAATAAAATATTTTTTTAAAGTTTCTGTTATCCCTGAACAGTCTCCTCCTAACAGCTTTCCCCTTGTCATTTATCTACTTTTCATATTTATTTCCAAACTAAGATCAGGGACAATTTGGAGATTCCCATCTTCTTCATACAGGTTGAGCAGCCCTTATTCAAAAATCCAAAACCCAAAATTTTCTAGCATCAAAACTTTCTGAACAAAAGTAGAAAATTTCATACTTGACCTCATGTGATAGATCACAATTGAAATGCTGGAATGCAAAAAGATTGCATAAAATTACCTCCAGGTTATGTGTATGAGCTGTATATGAAACATCAATGAATTTTTTTGTTTAAACTTGAGTCTCACCCCAAAGAACTATCATTATGCAATGCTAACATTCAAAAATTTTTTTAAAATGTGAACTCCAAAACACTTTTCTCCCAATGAATTTGGGAGAAGAGGAACTGATCCTGTATCATGGTGTGTTTATTATTTATTAACTTAGAGTTGGTGGGACCAACAGATGGTGCAATGATAAATCACTATAATCCCACATAGTGGACAGCAGTTGAGTCCCAGACCCAGCTGCTTAAAACGTATTCCAGGTGTATGTGCATGTATGCCCAAGATTCTGAGGGGATAGTGGAGAAGGGATGGTGGTGTGGCCATCCCCTCTGGGGGGTGTCTTCCCACCTTCTGTCTATCTGTCTCTCCAGTGAGCACACACTCTCTATAGCAAAACAAAATCTCTCTAAAAAAATTATGCTTGGCGATGATAAGGTCATTAATATAATTTCATCATACATGAATACATGAGACCACAGTTTTTTATTTCTGTCTATCATTCCTTTTACAGTCACTACCTTAATTGCTTCCCGTGGTATTATAGACTTTCACATACTCTCATGTTCTTTAGCTGGTCATGGCATCTAATTTTCCTGATTAAAATCCTATCCTTTTATACAACTCTGTGTCCACAGTTCTTACCACATTCCCTGCCAAAGAGTGGAAAGGTAAAAGTTGCTTAACAGGGACCAGCAAGTGGTGTGGTGACTAAGACACTGGACTTCCACATGGTCAGCTGCAATTTAAGTCCCAGACCGGGTAACTTGCTTTCCC
>NW_006201913.1:152483-169722 GCF_000334495.1 Tupaia belangeri chinensis | reverse complement strand
GATTTAATGAAGAACAATAATTGGGAAGCAGCAGTTGGCATAATGGCTATGTTGCTGGACTCCCACGTAGTCAACCGCAGTTGGCGTCCCGGACTCAGTGGCTTAAAACTCACGCTGGGCGTGTGTGTGTGCGTGCCCAAGATCCCGAGAGGAGAATGGAGGAGAAGGGATTGCAGCGTGACCATCCCCCCTGGGGGGTGATTTCTCACTTTCTGTCTCTCTGTCTGGTGAGCACACGCGCCCTATAGCAAAAAACCTCTCCAAAAAAAAAAAAAAAGAATAAATGAACGTAAATAAATATTTAATAATAAATAAACAATATAATAAAATAAATAATAAAAGATTAAATAAGTAACTATACTTTAACTTGCTTTTTTGGGGAGAGGTTTTTTCTATAGGGCACATGTGCTCACCAGAAAGACAAAGAGAGACAGAGAGACAGAAAGTGAGAAATTATCCTCCAGGGGGGGATGGCCACGCCGCAATCCCTTCTCCTCCATTCTCCTCTAGGGATCTTGGGCACACACATACACATGCACCCAGTGTGAGTCTAAGTCACCGAGTCCAGGACTTGAACTATGGTTGACTACGTGGGAGTCAAGCGACATAGCCATTACACTAACTGCTGGTCTCATTAAGTTTCTTAACTAATACATGTTCCATGTGTAGTCTACACAGCAAGGGAAATCAATGTAAATCAATTGACTTTATGTCAATTAATGTTAGAGAAGATCTTTAATATGATGGATTTTCAGCCATACATGGAGTCACTATGGAAGATTTGCTTTGATGAGGCATATCTACTCAAGGAAGCATAAATTTGATTTTGTGTTTTACATTATTTTATTGTACTGTCTTTCTGTTTCTGCTTTCAATTTACATGGTTGTCTACATATGACTCCTTCCATTGTTCTAATAAATATCCTCCATTTAAAGAATTTTGTGATAGGGCCATCAGATTACATGAATGTTAAAGCTGCTGAGTCCCAGGTGGCTGACTTCATGGTTCAAGTCCCACACTCAGCTGCTTGAAAATCACTCCTGGTACATGTACATACATGCCCCACATCCTAAGTTGAGAATGGAGGAGAGAGGATTGTGCCATGGCCATCCTACCTGGAGAATGATTTCTCTTTGTCTCTCTCATCCCAGGGAGTGCATGTGCCCTCTAGCAAAAAAAAAAAAAGTGATAAACATTAAATAGGAGGTAAATAATTTGTGTATTTATACTACAGTCAATTTCTATGTCTCTTTTATACTCCAAGCTTTCTTCCATCTTCATGATCAAAGGGTGACTCACATGAAAAATTTAAGTGTCTTACAGTATCACCTGTAGGAATAGAGACTTGATTCAAGGTCACAGCTTATTACAACAAAAACATCTGCCAACCTTTCCTAGTTAACTAGAAGGGAACCCAAAGGTTGTCTTTTTTAAATAGAATTATGTGAAATAAACAGGACTATCCATGTAATCAGGAATGTTGTCTTCAAATATCAGAACAAATATGTATAAGTAAGAGGCAGAAGACTTCTCCGAATATGTGCATTTGTTTTCTTTGAATTAATTTTTGTAATGGTAAGCTATTGCTGCATAACAAACCAACTCAATAATTAATGGCTTAATGTCATGCTTTTGTATTACACTGGATTCTATATTGGTAAAGTCTTCTCATTAGGGAATAGGATATATGAATTGTGGAGTGGATTAAAATATTAAGTTCACAGGACTATGCATATCTTCATTTGTTCTTGAATTCTGAATAGAAAGGGCAATTTGAGAGGGGGAGATCAGGAAAAGTAGTGGTATCTTTCAAAACCTTTTTCAGCTTCTTTTTAACCACTGAATGTGTCTGATTACACATATTCTTTCAACGAAGAAAATGTCACATGTCCAAGATCAGAGTCAACCATTGTAGGTATATACACTTCTCCCAATGGGTTAACAATAAAACACAGAGCTAATGGTGGGGAAGCATAATTTTACTAAAGAAACTAAGGGAATCAATATGTAAGTGGAAAATAAAATTCTCTACCCAAGTGATAAACAGATACATAAACATAAACATCCCATATATCTGTCTGATTGTATGCTTATGAATGATATGCTGTAAGTTTGCAACAAAGACAAGAGTTCCTTGAAGAGTTGGAGGATTTTCTAGATTTGGAGGAATAATTTGATACACCAAGAAGTATCAGCCTTTGAAATATTCCCAGGAGTGTAATATAAGACATTTTTAAAGTGTCTTAAGTAATAAGGAGAAAAATAGAGAGGTAAGATATGTATGGGACACAGAATTGTATTAATATCTGTTGATGAGAACATGTGTAGTATCCTCAGCTGGACTGGTATGAAGTGTATTCATGTTGGGAGAATTCACTTTACAAGATAAGTGATGTATAGTGATTGAATGTATAGAAGAATTTAAAATAAAAAATATATTTAAAATACTTCCTTTTTTAATTGTCAGAGGGTGTGTGAGTCTAACAGAGAGAGATAAATAAAGGGGGAGAGGGAGAAAGCACCTCTCAATAGGACATCATCTTGCCACAATTCCTTTTCCTTTATTTCTATATCCTGCCATGATTTAAGGCATGTACTCACATACATCCTGCTTGTTTTTCCCATTTCTGGAGTTGGAATTCAAACCATATTCAGTCATGTGGGATATGGCTTCCTTAATCACTGGGATACAGGGCCATCTAGAGTCTAAAAATTCTTAATATGGCCAGTCAGTTAGCATGAGGTTATCAATGATGGGTAGACAATTTTATTTTCCACATATATTGACTCCCTTAGTCTCTTTAGTAAGATTATGCTCCCCCACCATTAGCTCTGCGTTTTATTGCTAACCCATTGGGAGAAGGTAGCAAAGTATAACTAGTCAAATATTCTCAAGAGCAATGGTGCCTGATTGAGAACCGCTGGTCCAGAACTTGAGCACTGGAAGCTTAGTGAGAGGATTGTCATCCAGACACTATCCCTTACTTGGTTTTAAGAATTAGGTAGTGTGAGGTTCCACACAGTAAAACTCTCCTGAGCACCATTTGTTCCAAGCCTGGCATAGAACCAAGGTTGACCTGCATAATTAATGTTGGCAAGAGCCCACACTTCAGGTGATCCTACTGCAAGGTCACACTGACCCAGAAGGAGAAGATAAAGACCCAAAGTGAGAACTGGGAGGTCTAACTCCCTAGAGATGGAGCAAAAAGACCCACTGAATGTTTCATGAAGGCTTATTCTACTAATCCTAACTCTTCTATATATCAGTTACACACCTAGTCTCTCAGAATAGCTTGATTGTCCTAAAAAAGGAAACTTCTCCCTCCTAGAAACAACTTCAGATTCAGATCCTAAGGTTCTCTTTCTTTCAATAAACTTTCATTTTTTTAAGAGGGAGTTTTGAGGGTAGTAGATGGGGAAAAGTGAGAGGAAAGGAATCAAGGTGAAAAATATAGAGGAAAGACGTGTAAGGAACAGAGAAATGAATGATTGTTGATAATAACAGGTATGAAATCTTTGACTGGACTGGTGTGGGGTGTATTCATGTTGGGTAAATTTACTTTACAACGTTTATTGATATATATTAATTTAACTGACATATACTATTTTAACATAAAATAACAAAATAAATATTTGTTTTAAAAAATAGATTTTTAAAACTTTTTTTATTTCCTTTTCTCTTTTACATTCGATCACATTATTTAGTTTACATACTGAATATTTCAACGTGTGACCACTTCTCCCTAGTCCTGTTGATAAAACTATAAAAGTATCTGCAACAGAGAATACCACATTTCTTTGTCCTATTAATGCTTTGACTCTCTATTTTTGCTATAGGGTATGTGCACTCACCAGAGAGAAAGAGAGAAACAGAAAGAAAGTGAGAAATCAGCCCACAGTGGAATGGCCACGCTTCAATCTCTTATCCTCCATTCTCCTACTAAAACTTTCTTTTTCCCTTCAGATTATATTTCTTGAGTCTTACTCCAACTGTGACACGCAGGTCACTCAAACCTTTTGAGCCCTACTTCTACAATAAATAATAAAGACTGTTTTGTTTGCTTTTTTGTTTGTTTGTTTTTGTTAGAGGGTGTGTGAACTTTCCAGAGACAGACTAAAAAGCTCAGAGAGAGAAGGGAAATCACCTGCCCCCCATGGGGAATGGTCATGCCATAACCCCTTCTCCTTCATCTCTCCCTCCTTTCATAATTTTGGATATATGCACCAGGAATGTTTACCAAGCTGCCAGATCTGGGAATCAAATTGCACAGCTAATCATGTGGGTCCCACTGCATTAATCAGAAAGCTATGGTATTGGCCTGAAAGAAGTTTTCAATAGTAGAGCACCACAAAATGGACTTCTTCATTCTTTTTCTTTTTAAATTTGCTCCAGTGTGTATGTATTCACTGGAGAGAGATAAAAAAGGAAAGTGAGAAAATACCCTCCTAAGGGGGTGACCGCACTGCAATCATTGCTCCTCCATTCTGTTCTCAAGATTGTGGGCATGCTCGCACATGTTCTCAGTGACTTTTTCAAGCCACTGGGCCCAGGACTTGAGCCAAATGTGCATCTGGCTTTGTGGGATCCAGACTCCTTAACCATCATGCCATCTGATTGCCCAAATTTGGCAATTTACGTAACATACCAAGTTCACGTTATGGTGAATAAGAAGATTTAAATATATCCATAATAATTAAATAAAAACTATGATGTGGTGATTAAGGAGCTGGAAAACCACATGGCCAACTGCAGTTCAAGTCCTGACCCTAGTGATTTGCATTCTCACTTTCTTTCTTTCTCTCTTTCTTTCTCTGTCTCTCATGAGAGCACATGGCCCTATAGCAAAATTAAAATAGTAATAAATGAATATATTTTTAAAAATTTTTGATGAGGGGATAAATAATAGCTCTTAACTTGGGGTATACATATGAAATTCCTATGCAATCCTTCACTTTTGGTAGTTCAGCTTGCTTTTATTTCCTTTTTTTTTAATGGAGAGATCTTTGCTATAAGGCACGTGCACTGGCTGGAGAGACCAAGAGACAGAAAGCAAGAAATCACCCCCTCCCCTGGGGATAGCCATGCAACAACTCCTTCTCCTCCATTTTTCTCTCAGAATATTGGCCATACACACACACACACACGCACACACACACACATACACACACGTGTGTGCATGCCTGGCATTAGTTTTAAGCCATTGGGTCCAGGACTCAAACTGTGGTCAACTATGTGGGAGTCTAGCAAGATAACTGTGACACTATCTGTTGGTTCCTTTATATTTTATTTTATTTGACTTTGTACATATTTATTTACATTCATTCACTGTACATCATTATAGTATACAACATGAGATTTTCCATCCAGAAAATACTATGTATTGGTTCAATCAAGGATATTACCATACATGTTATTATCAACAAATAATTTTCCATTTCTTGCTTCAGATTCAGGTGGTTTTACTTTTTGACTTAGAACCCAAGGAGGATTCAAATCACTTTCAGCTGAATGACATTTATTCTCTTTCTGCACAACTGGTTTACAGACGACTCGATTTTGCTTGGGATTTTTAGAATTTCTTGATACAGGCTTGATGCGCTTATAGCTTGGTTGATATTTAGCAGTCAAACTCTTCTGTGTTTTGTTCCTCTTCTTGGGGCAAACTGATTTTCCCTGCCTTTTTTCTGTCGCACTGGGAATAGGCGTATCTGCATTATTTTTTTTAGGTTATTTGCTCTACTCTCCTTTATCAACTTCCTCTCCAATGGATTGAGGTACCACTTATCTTTGTTGTACAAGGATACAGTGGACATAGCAGTTTTAAATGGTGAAACCTTCATTTGCAGATGGTAATCTATTTTTTAGCTGTTTTGAGTGGACTCAAAATGAAATGGCCTTGTTGAGAGTATTGCACCGTTTCTTCATCTTTATTACTGATTTGACAAATGTGCTTCTTAGTGGGTGATGGAAACAGACTTTCACTAAAGTCCAAAATTAATTTCTTTGATGGAATGTCTGATAACATGCTGTCACAGTTCAAAGAATGTTGCTTCTTCTTTCTTGGAATAAAAGCTTCCATCTTCTTAAATTAATTCCTGTGCCTCTGAGCAGGAGCCCTTCTCCTCAGCCAAGCCCAGCCTAACTACTTTCTCATTATCATTCTTCTTCCACAAGTTTTGAGTGTCTTAAATTTTTTTTCTATCTAATGCAAACATTCATATTAATACAGTTTTTAAGCAATGCCATGTATATGCATTGTAAATGCTCATTGTATGCACATTGCAAATGCTCTTTATAATTTTTACTTTTTATCTTAATATTTAAATAGACAGTTAATAGTTGTATATTTAGAGACTTTTTGATCTATTTCCAATTAGCTTAACAGCTTCTTTGCTTATCTCTTTCAACTTTCAACTAACTTGGATTCTCAAATTGATTTTAGAAACAGCTTTATTACCTGTAAGATCATAGATTATCTACAATATTCACATATATATCCTAGGAAAAATATCAAAGAGCTTCAAAACATTTGTGGAAAATAGAATTAAATATGAGTTTGTTTTGGTGCAAAAATTTTTGCAATCTATGCATAGCTTTTTATTATAACACACATTTTACATAAACTTTTTGAAGACCCTCCTGCCTCATATAAGAGATAAACTTCTTCAGAAATGCTTTAATACCAATCAGTGATTTTCTTGACTGTAAAATAATGATTATAACACTTGAACAATGTTGGTAATACCTATTTGTGTGAAAAGTACTTGTTCTTTTTTCTCATTTTGGTAGTACTGTTTACCACATGGAACTAAGAAATGACACACAAATTTCAGAATTCCTTCTTCTGAGACTTTCAGAGGAACCAGAATTTCAGCCCCTCATATTTGGAGTTTTCCTCTCCATGTACCTGATCACTGTGTGTAGAAACCTGCTCATCATCCTGGCCACCAACTCAGACTCCCACCTGCACACTCCCATGTACTTCTTCCTCTCCAACCTGGCCACCAACTCAGACTCCCAACTGCACACCCCCATGTACTTCTTCCTCTCCAACCTGTCCTTTGTAGACATCTGTCTCACCTCCACCACCATCCCAAAGATGCTCGTGGACATCCAGGCACTTGCTTTCTCACTTTCCCTTTATCTCTCTCTCTCTTTGTCTCTCTTTTATTTAATTTTTTTAATAATAATACATTAAATTAAATGAATAATTACTTTTTTAAAAATTGCTTAACAAATATCTGATTCATTTGTACTCTACACAGAAAAGTAAATCTGCATAATTCAATTCACTTAATTCAGTCTCATGTCAAAGATGGTCTTTAATATGATGGAGTAAAATTTTCAGCCATACATGGGATTACTATGGAAGACCTGCTCTAATGAGGCATAGCTACTCAATGCAACATGGAAGCTTGGTGTCCATGTGTAAGTTTTTTCATTGGAGTGAAGGATTTAGTTTCATGTTCTACATTATTTCATTGTATCATTTGGTTATTTCTGTTTTCATTTTCCATGATTGTCAACATCTGACTCCTTCTATTGTTCTAAAAATATCTTACCCTTTAAACATTTTTGTGATAGGGCCAGCAGGTGCCATGGAGGTTAAGGTGACTGGATTTCAAATGGCTGACTTCATGGTTCAAGTCCCAAACATAGCAGCTTGAATACCTCTCTGGGTATGTGTACATGTGTGGTCAAAATCCCAAGAGGAGAATGGAGGAGAAGATTGCAGTTTGGTCATCCCCTTTATTGTTCTGTCTCTCTCTCTCTTTCTCTCTCTCTCCCCCTAACTATCTTGTCTCCAATGAGTGTATGTGCCCTATATAAAAAATATTGTGATTAACATTAAAGTAGATGTAAGTAAAAAAAAAATCTGTGTGTTAATACTTAGTTCAGTCTCTATGCCCCTTTTATACTCTAAACATTCTTCCATCTTCATGATCAAAAAATGACTCAAATGAAGAGCTTCAGTATCTTCCCAACATAGCCTGTAGAATAGATACTTGTGATTCAGGGTCACAATTTATAACTCCAAGACATTTATGTCCTGCCGACTTTTCCTACTTACCTAGAAGAGAACCCCAAAGGACTTCTCTTTTAAATACAGTTATCTGAAATAAACATGAATATCCATGTAATCAGGAATATTGTCTTCAAATATCAGAACAAATGTTGATAAATAAGAGGTAGCAGACTTCTCCAAATGTCTGCATTCTGTTTTGTTTGCATTAATTATTGTAATGGTGAGCTAATGCTGCTTAACAAACCAACCCAATAATTAATGGTTTAATATCATGCTTTTGTATTACACTGGAATCTATATTAATGATGTCTTCTCATTGGGAATTAGGACATATGAATTGTGGAGTAGAAAAAAAATATTCAGTTCAAAGGACTATCCATACCTTAATTTGTTCTTGAATTCTGAATAGAAAGGACAATTTGAGAGGGGAAGATCAAGAAAAGTGGTGGTATCTTACAATGCCTTTTACACCTTATTTTTAAGCATTGACTGTGTCTGGCTGCTCACTTTCTGTCAACCAAATCATGTTACATGTCTAAGCTCAACATCAACCATTGTAGAGGTATACATTCCTCTCAACTGAGGTAGCAACAAAACACAGAGCTAACGTGGAGGTGCATAATCTTACTAATGGGACTAAGGGAGTGAATAAATAAATGAAAAATAAAATTGTCTATCCAAGGGATAAACAGACACATTAAAAATCCCATATATCTGTGATGCTGTATGTTTATGAATGATATCCTATAATGTTGCCATAAAGAAGACAAGAGTTCCTTGAAGAGTTGGAGGAGTTCCTAGAAGACTTGGAGAAATAATTTGATACATCAAGAAGTATCAGCCTCTGAGATATTCCCAGGTGTGAAACATAGGACAATTTAAAAGAGTCTAAAAATTCTTTCTTATTTTTTAATTTGCCAGAGGATGAGTGAGTTCAAGAAAGAGAAGGCAAAAGAGGGAGAAGGAGAAAGCACTCCCCAATGGGACATGGTCATACCACAATTCATTCTCCTCCATTTCTCCTGCCATGATTTGAATCATGCACTCACATACATTCAGTATGTTTTTTTTGTTTTTGTTTTTGTTTGTTTGTTTTTGTTGTTTTGGGAGTTGGAATTAAAGTCATTGTAAGTCACATAGGGTCTGGCTTCCTTAACCACTGGACTACAGAGCCATCAGTGTCTAGAAATCTTTAATATTACCATTTGAAGTCAGCACAAAGGAATCAGTGATGAGTACAACAAAGCATAACTGGTCAAATACTCCCAAGGGTAATTGTGCCTGATTGAAAAATGGCTGGTCCAGAACTTGAGAACTGGAAGCTTACTGAGAGAATTGGAATCAAGGCATCACCCCTTACTTGGCTTAAAAGGTTAGACAGTGTAAGGTCCCACACAGTAAAACTCTCCTGAGCACCATTTGGTATTACTCCAGGACTGACAAGGAACCAAGACTGATCTTCTCCATAATTGTTCTCAGCAAGAGCCACCACTAATGGGGCTGCTGATGCAAGGTCACACTGATCCAGGAAGAAGATAAAGACAAAAAATGAGAGCTGGGAGGTCTAACTCCCTAAAAATGGAGGGAAAAAGTCTTTCATGTATACTTATCCCACTCTGCCTAACTCCCTGCATATCAGTCATTCATGCAGTCTCAGAATGGTTTGATTACCCTATAAAAGGAATCCTTTCTTTCCTGGTTTGCTGGCTGAGGCACCTCCAGCTTCAGACCCTCCAGTGTTGTTTCTCTTGATGAACTTTGTCTTATTTTATTTATTTATTTATTTTTATGTTTAATTACTGTATATCTTTACTGTGTAAAACATTGCTTTTTCCAGCATGAATATGGTGCTTATAAGTCAAGACAGAGACATAACCCTATATGCTTTCATCAGAAAATAGCTTTCCATTTTGTGTCAATTAAGTGTATTGTTAACATTGTTTTCCTTTTTTACTCTCTTTTTTAAAAAAAAAAAAAAAAAAAAAAAAAAGAGAGATATTTTTGCTATGGACACATCTGTTCACCAGAGAGACAGAAACAAAGAAAAGGTGAGAAATCCTCACCTTGTCCCCCAGGGATATGGCCATGCTGCAATCCCTTCTCCTCCTGGAACTTTCCTTTTCCTTGAGGTGATGTCTCCTGAGTCTTACTCCAGATGTGACAAAGAGGTCACTCAAATCTTTTGAGATCAACTTCTACAATGAAGAATAAAGGTGTTTATTGTTTTGTTTCATTTGTTAGAGAATGTGAGCTTGCCAGAGTGGACTGAAAGACACAGAGAGAGAAGGAGAAGAGAAATCACACACACACCCCATGGGGAATGGTCATGCCACTGACCCTTCTCCTCCATCTCTCCCTCCTTCCTGGATTTTGGACATATGCACCAGGAGTGTTTACCAAACTGAGGGCCTGGGACATAAATTGTGTGCCCTCAGCCACATGGAGACAGCTACCTTAATCATAAATCCCTGGGACCGCCCTAAAGAAGAAAGTTCTTTTTTTTTTTTTTTTTTTCTGTAAAGTTTTTGCTATAGGGCGCATGCGCTCACCAGAAAGACAGAGAGAGACAGAAAACAAGAAATCACCCCCCAGGGGGGATGGCCATGCCACAATCACTTCTCCTCCATTCTCCTCTTGGGATCTTGGGCATGCACGCACACGTGTCTAGCATGAGTTAAAGCTGCTGGGTCTGGGACTCGAATTGCAGTTGTCTACATGGGAGTCCAGCAACATTGCCATTATGCTAACTGCTGGTCCCAAGAAGGAAGTTCTTAATAGCAGAATGAACTTGTGTAAAACTCACATCTTTTTCTTTCTTTTTAAAATTTGCTTCAGGATATGTGTGCTCACTGGAGAGAGAGAGAGAGAAAGTGAGACAGTACCTTCCTGGTGGGATGAAAACACTGCAATCACTGCTCCTCCATTGTCCTCTTAGGATTTGGGGCATACACACATGCACATGTGTCCGAATTTTTTAAGTCACTGGGTTTAAGACTCTGACTGAATGCTCATTTGGCCATGTGGGATCTAGTCTCCTTAATCATCATGCTGCCTGGCTGGCCTAAATGAGACAATTTCTGTAAGACACCAAGCTCAAATTACAAAGAATAAGAAGATTTCAATATATCTGTAATAACAAAATAAAAATTCATGATAATGGAGGCCAGTAGGTGGCATGATGGTTAAGGCGCTAGATTCTCACATGGCTGGTTATGGTTTGTGTCCCAAACTTGATGGCTTGGTTTCTCTCTCTCTCTCTCTCTCTCTCTCTCTCTCTCTTGTGAGCATGCATGTCCTATAGCAATTTTTAAAAAATGAATAGTAATAGAAAATAAAATTTTAAAATTCTATGATGACAGAATAAATGATAGCTCTTAAATTGGGATGTAGATATAAAATCCCTAATTGCTTTGGTAAAGGTTTAATGAAGCTAGGAATTAGAGTACTTGTAGTTTTAAAGTCATACTTGTCCCCCTCATTTTAAGAAGGAAGTAATTTCTGGTATGTATCAGAGGCTAGCATAAAGTAATGCTTTGATAACCCCAAGGTTCTCACTGTACTTTGGAGAAAGGTAATTCAAAGGTGGGCTAAGATGTTAGTGAAGCAGGCCATCAAGACTGTCGCCATCTTGAAATTAAAAGAGGCCTCTCACAAGAGCCATCTGAGCAAGTGCTGAGACATGGGAAGATCAGTTTGAGGACTAGTAAAACTGTGTGTGTGTGTGTGTGTGTGTGTGTGTGTGTGTGTGTGTATGTGTATGTGTGTGTATATACACCTTTTTTTCCAGTTTTTGCCATTGGGAGTGTATGCTCACTGCAGAGGGAGGAAAAATGAGAAACCAACTTCTAGTGGGGATGGCCATGCTGCACTCCTTTCTCATTCTCCTGGAATTTTGGGGACACATGCATGTATGCCCAATGTAATTTTCAAGTCATCAAGTCTGGGACTCAATTCATGGTAAGCCATGTGGGAGTCCAATGCCTTAACTAGCATGCTATCTGCTGACCCTTTATTTTATTTTATGTATTTTTAAATCAGTGTACATCTGTACAGCACACAAAATGTTTTCTCTGAATATGAATATGGTATAGATTAGTGTAGTCAAGGATATTACTATATATATTATCATTACCAGGTAAGTTTGCATTTTTGTGTCTTTGTGTGTGTGTGTGTGTGTGTGTGTGTGTGTGTGTGTACATACATTTTTATTTATCATAGAAATATACTCCACAGTGTAAATAATGGTTATTATTATTCTAAGTTTAGTTGTTTGAGAAAACACCAGACTGTTTCCCAAAATACCTGTAAATTTACATTCTTTTTATTTCTATTTTTTATACATTCAATTATCTTTTTTTCTTAAAAAGTGAATATTTCAATATATGAATATTTCTCCCTAGTCCAGTTGATTAAACTATAAAATATACTCAACAGATAATACCACATTTCTTTGTCCCACTAATGCTTGGCCTCTGTATTTTTCTTCTAAATGTCCTTCTTCAGGCCCTACTCTTCCACACACACTATATCTGGTATTTACACCCATTTATGTTCTTATTTAAGATAGAGTATGTTTTCCAACATTTCTGTATTAATAAGAAAGATCAAGACCAAGTGGATGTTTGCAGAATTTACCTTGCCACCACAGTTCATGAAGTGTATATTCCTTAGTACTTTCTTCCACACTAGATAGTCACATAAAAATATTTAGTTAGTTATTCAGTGAAAGGGGGCTTAGTAAAGATATTTACTTTATAATTATTTCATCACCTATGAAGGCAAACACATTTGTAGGTTTCATAGCCACTTGCTTTTCTTTTTGCAAAGACAAAAATGGGAATGGGTATGTAAAGAAATAAGGATAATTACTCAGGTCAAAGCAATTGACTCTGTTGGTAGTAAGGACTGATTTTCACATGCTTGTATCTTGTGCCCTGTGAATAGCAAGAACATGTTGAGCATTTCAGAACAGTCTGATGGGTACTTGCTATCTGTCTCCCCATAGCCAGTTATAGAAACAAATTCCCTTCTTCTCCAGCCCCTGCCTCTCCTCTTGTTGTGAGAAGCAGCAGCTGGACTTAACTGGGAACAGTAGAAGGTTAGACCTGTGCAACACAGGCTAAATCATGGGGAAGAGTAATAAAAATGGGATTCTTCTGACTTCTAAGCTGATCTCTTGGGAACAGACCATCTGCAGAAAAGTTTTCTTTCCATCCAGACCAGTGTCTGTAGGGAATCACACTCTTAGAGGTCAGAGTAGCAATGAGAGAAATGAGCCTCATGAGAAGGTGGAGGGAGCTGTAGATATCTCCTCTGTTGTTGTCCTTCAGAGTGCACAGTCAGGCAAGAAGAAACATAGTGGTTTGTTTTGGATTCCTGAGTCTGGCTCAGGGACTGATACTTTACTATTCCTCACTGTCTTGTCTGGAAGACAGCTTCAGTCTCCACCAGAGACCACCTACAGAGGAATTTAGACTTCCACACAGAGGCTGTCCTCTCAGAGACCCCATAAGGTGAGTCTATGAGCACAGCAGACACTGCAGAAGCAGGTCAAGGACAATAGAAGCCCATAATGTTTACCCAAGATGAACAGAGAACAAGATCAGCCTAGCTCACATAGGAAGAGAGGTCTGTGGTTGCTTACTTAATCAATGTATTTAATTGTGATGCTAAATAGCAAAGGGTCCTTTAACAAAAGCAAGGCAAGGGTCATTGTTGACAATGAAATGATGGTAATGGAAATACAATTGATGATAATTTGTTTGGTAATATCTTTGGACTCATATGCAGTGTATATATGCTGAGAAAATTAATTTTGTATGCTGTGAAGATGTACAGAGATTAAATGTAAAAACATAAAGGAGGATAAATAAAATTTAAAAAATAATGGGAACACCAGACTGCACAATGGTTATGTTGCTGGACACCCAAGTAGTCAATCTTATTGCAAGTTCCAGACCCAATGGCTTAATACTCACGCCAGACACATGTGCCTTCATGCTAAAAATTTTGAGGTAAGAATGGAGGAGAATGGATTGCAATGTGGCCCTCTCCCCTGGGTGGTAATTTCTCTCTTTCTGTATCTCTGTCTCTCTGTCTCTTCAGGTAGCACAAGTGCCCTATAGCAAAAATCTCTATTTTTATTCATTTATTGTTATTTATACATTCTATTGCTGTACATCATTTAGGTTGTATGCAAAAATATCTCAAAAATATTTTTTTCTTTTTTCTCTTTAGATTTTTTATTTTATTTTATTTCAAGTTTTTTTATACATTCAATCACATTTAGCTTGTAAAGTGAAATTCCTACATGTGTGCATTTCTCCCCAGTCCAGTTGATAATACTATAGTTATTTTCAACAGATAATACTCTGTTTCTTTGTCCCATTAATCCAATGCCTCTCTACTTTTCTCCTTCATGTCCTTCCTCAGACTCTATTCCTTCCCCACACTCTTCCCACTCTATGTCTGGTATTTACAACCATTTATTGTGTTTCTATAGCTTTTAGTCATTCAGTTTCAGTCATAGAGTGTGGGCATTCGGTATATGTTAAGTGGAAACATACAATGTCTCTCCTTCATAGCCTGGCTTGCTTCACTCAGCAGTAAATATAATGTTAACATCTTTAAAGGAAAAAAAGAGAAGGGGAAAGGGAAGTGTCAAGTACTTCCAGTAAAACTGACGAAGTCCAAGATATTTAGAAAATAAATGGAATGGAGGAATGGAATATTAGGTATGAACGAATATGCAGTGAAGTGAGGTCATAGCTTTTTGTTTGTTTGTTTTTTAGAGAAAGTTTTGCTATAGGGAGTATGCACTCACTGGAGAGACAGAGACAGAGAAAGTGAGAAATCACCCCTGAGAAAGGATAGTCACACTGCAATCCCTTCTCCTTTATTCTCCTCTCTAGATTTTGAGCCACACAAACATGCACATACCTGGGATCAGTTTCAAGCTGTCAGGTCCAGAACTCACACTGCAGTCAACCTTGTTGGAGTCCAGTGCCCTAACCACCATGCAATCTGCTCACCCAAGGCCATACCATTTTAATTTGTAAGGTTGGATCTATACTCCTATGTTTCCAAAAGGATTAGATCCAATCCAAGGGTATGTATGCAGATACAAACTTGCAACAGAAGTTTATGAAGAATTCATTCCATAGTGCCTCCTCCACACTGGATATTCACATAGAAAGTATTTAATTAATTTGGGACCAGCAGTTAGCATAATGGCTATGTCACTGAACTCCCATGTAGCTGACTGCAGTTCAAGTCCTGGATTCAGTGGCTTAAAACTCACGCCGGGCACATGTGTGTGCATGCCTAAGATTCTGAGAGGAGAATGGAGGAGAAGGGATTGCGGTGTGGCCATCCCCCTGGGGGGTGATTTCTCGCTTTCTTGCTTTTTGTCTCTCTCTCTCTTTCTGGTGAATGCACACACCCTATAGCAAAAACCTCTCCAAAAAAATATATTTAATTAATTATGAAGTGAAAAGAGGCATATGAAAGGGAGCTTTAATTTGTAATTATTTCCTTACCTGTGAGGTCGAATACACGAGTGGGTTCGTTAGCCATTGATTTTCATTTCTGCAAATTCCCTGTGCAATCCTTTGGACAGTGGGTTGGGTTCAGCATGCTTTTAGTTTTTATTATTATTATTATTATTATTATTATTATTATTATTGCATCTTTTTGGACAAGATATTGGCATTTTTTCCCATCAAAAAAAGAAGGGGAAAGGGAAGTGTCAAGGACTTCCAGTAAAACTGATGAAGTCCAAGATTGTTGTAATTTAGTTCTTTCATGCATGTATGTATAGAAGGACTTGGGTGAGAATATGTGAAAGTTTATACAATTTGCAGAGCAAAGTCTATTAGTTGTTCATATTTTGGTCCACTTCCCACCCTCAATTTTTTTAAATATACAAACTTTTTCATCCTTAGTTCTTATGCTGTCTTCATATCTGCTATTCCATATTGTGCCTTTTGGCTTTCTGTGGTTAGATTGTGTGTGTGAGTGAGAGAGAGAGAAAGAGGTTGTGTGAACTCACCAGAGATGAGAGAGAGAGAGAGAAAAAGAGAGAAAGAGAAAGTACCCCACTCCCAGAGGGGGGTGGCCACAAAACAATCCCTTCCCCTCCATTCTCTTCTTGAAATTTGGAGTTCATACACATATGTACCCAGCATGCTTTTGAAGCCACCAAATCCAGGACTTGAACCATAGAATTGGCATGTGAGATCCAGCTGTCCCCAACTACAATGCCTCTGACTGGCTCAGTTAGATCATGTTTCAAAACTCACATCACCTCAAGAACAGCCCTTCTTCAAGAACCATCTCCATGGCTCCTGCGATCTAGCCATTTTGGGGAAAATGGAGGAATGAAGAGGTCCCACTGATAATTCAGCCTCCAGTATAGAAAACTCACATGGTAGGAAGACTCTTTTTGGGTTTTTATGAAATTTTTTGAATATTAATTTTCGTACTGTAACTGAGGCAGAAGGGAACAGGTCTTCTTGAAGAGACACCTTCATGGCTCCTGCGATCTAGCCATTTTTGGGGAAACAGAAAAATGAAGATTTCCCACTGATAATTCGGCCTCCAGCACGCAAAACTCGCATGATTGGACTTCCAAGTTTGGAAAGAAACCAACCATCCACTAGATGACTGGAAATCACTGCAGGACCACAAGAAATATGGGAAAGCAGGAAAATACCTCTCTTTCAAGGGAAAAGGATAACTCCTCTTCATCTGCACACAGTTCAATGGAAGTCATGGAAATGTCTGATAAAGAATTCAGAGCATTCATAATAGCAAAGCTCACAGAGATGGAAGAGAAGAGAGACAAGGAACTGCTGAAGAGGAAGGAGAAAGGAGTTGAAGAGTTCCAGGAGGTGAGGAAATTCATGAAAGATCTGAAAGAGGAATTTCACACGTTACAAAAGAATCAGATGGAACTGTTAGAGATGAAGGCTATAATACAAGAAGTCAAAATGTCCTTTGAAAGTATTAAAAGCAGACTAGATCATACAGAAAATAGAATCTTAGATGTCAAAGAAAAAAATGCTGGCCTAGAACAATCCACCACGAAAACTGAGAAAATGGCCCAAAAATGTGAGAATAATATACGAGATATACTAGATACAATTAAATGTCTGAACATCCAGATAATAGGAATCCCAGAAGGTGAAGAAACTCATAAGGGCATTGATAA